>NC_060956.1:11358796-11540949 GCF_910589235.1 Vespa crabro | reverse complement strand
CATGCGAATTTCGTTAATTGCGGAGATAAAATCGTGAAAACATTGAAATTACTCGTACCAAAGTTTGAAAAATGTTACCTATCGATTCGGACATTGTTTTTCTGAAGATCAAACATCTATTTAATCTTGGATTCGACGTTTTAACCTTGTTTCATAAGTGATATACGATTATTAGCTCATAAAGATGTATCGTCGAAAAACGAAATATGAAATCTCAATCAATTTCAATGCTTTAATATTCTATCGACACACAATACATAATGAAACAAAAATATAAGTTTGTTACTATGTGTAAATACGAGTATTTACATGTAAATTGTTGAAATTGAGATCGACACATGCAAATTTCGTTAATTACGGACATAAAATCTTGAAAACTTTGAAATTACTCGTACCACAGATTAAAAATGTTTCCAATCGATTCGGACATTTAACTTCTGAAGATCAAACATCTATTTAATCTTGGATTCGACGTTTCAACCTTGATTCATAAGTCATATACGATTATTACCACATAAAGACGTATCGTAGAAAAACGAAATTTGAAATCTCAATCAATTTCAATGCTTTAATATTCTATCGACTCACAATACATAATGAAACAAAAATATAAGTTTGTTACTATGTGTAAATACAAGTATTTACATGTAAATTGTCGAAATTGAGATCGACACATGCAAATTTCGTTAATTACGGACATAAAATCTTGAAAACTTTGAAATTACTCGTACCACAGATTAAAAATGTTTCCAATCGATTCGGTAATTGTGTTTCTGAAGATCAAACATCTATTTAATCTTGGATTCGACGTTTTAACCTTGTTTCATAAGTCATACACGATTATTAGCTCATAAAGACGTATCGTCGAAAAACGAAATTTGAAATCTCAATCAATTTCAATGCTTTTATATTCTATCGACGCACAATACATAATGAAACTTAAATATAAGTTTGTGACTATGTGTAAATACGAGTTTATCATGAATATTGTCGAAAAATGAGAGCGACCCATGCGAATTTCGTTAATTGCGGAGATAAAATCGTGAAAACATTGAAATTACTCGTACCAAAGTTTGAAAAATGTTACCTATCGATTCGGACATTGTTTTTCTGAAGATCAAACATCTATTTAATCTTGGATTCGACGTTTTAACCTTGTTTCATAAGTGATATACGATTATTAGCTCATAAAGATGTATCGTCGAAAAACGAAATATGAAATCTCAATCAATTTCAATGCTTTAATATTCTATCGACACACAATACATAATGAAACAAAAATATAAGTTTGTTACTATGTGTAAATACGAGTATTTACATGTAAATTGTCGAAATTGAGATCGACACATGCAAATTTCGTTAATTACGGACATAAAATCTTGAAAACTTTGAAATTACTCGTACCACAGATTAAAAATGTTTCCAATCGATTCGGACATTGGACTTCTGAAGATCAAACATCTATTTAATCTTGGATTCGACGTTTTAACCTTGATTCATAAGTCATATACGATTATTACCACATAAAGACGTATCGTAGAAAAACGAAATTTGAAATCTCAATCAATTTCAATGCTTTAATATTCTATCGACTCACAATACATAATGAAACAAAAATATAAGTTTGTTACTATGTGTAAATACAAGTATTTACATGTAAATTGTCGAAATTGAGATCGACACATGCAAATTTCGTTAATTACGGACATAAAATCTTGAAAACTTTGAAATTACTCGTACCACAGATTAAAAATGTTTCCAATCGATTCGGACATTTGACTTCTGAAGATCAAACATCTATTTAATCTTGGATTCGACGTTTTAACCTTGTTTCATAAGTCATACACGATTATTAGCTCATAAAGACGTATCGTCGAAATACGAAATTTGAAATCTCAATCAATTTCAATGCTTTTATATTCTATCGACGCACAATACATAATGAAACTTAAATATAAGTTTGTGACTATGTGTAAATACGAGTTTATCATCAATATTGTCGAAAAATGAGAGCGACCCATGCGAATTTCGTTAATTGCGGATATAAAATCGTGAAAACATTGAAATTACTCGTACCAAAGTTTGAAAAATGTTACCTATCGATTCGGACATTGTTTTTCTGAAGATCAAACATCTATTTAATCTTGGATTCGACGTTTTAACCTTGTTTCATAAGTGATATACGATTATTAGCTCATAAAGACGTATCGTCGAAAAACGAAATATGAAATCTCAATCAATTTCAATGCTTTAATATTCTATCGACTCACAATACATAATGAAACAAAAATATAAGTTTGTCACTATGTGTAAATACGAGTAGTTACATGTAAATTGTCGAAATTGAGATCGACACATGCAAATTTCGTTAATTACGGACATAAAATCTTGAAAACTTTGAAATTACTCGTACCACAGATTAAAAATGTTTCCAATCGATTCGGTAATTGTGTTTCTGAAGATCAAACATCTATTTAATCTTGGATTCGACGTTTTAACCTTGTTTCATAAGTCATACACGATTATTAGCTCATAAAGACGTATCGTCGAAAAACGAAATTTGAAATCTCAATCAATTTCAATGCTTTTATATTCTATCGACGCACAATACATAATGAAACTTAAATATAAGTTTGTGACTATGTGTAAATACGAGTTTATCATGAATATTGTCGAAAAATGGGAGCGACCCATGCGAATTTCGTTAATTGCGGAGATAAAATCGTGAAAACATTGAAATTACTCGTACCAAAGTTTGAAAAATGTTACCTATCGATTCGGACATTGTTTTTCTGAAGATCAAACATCTATTTAATCTTGGATTCGACGTTTTAACCTTGTTTCATAAGTGATATACGATTATTAGCTCATAAAGATGT
Organism: Vespa crabro; assembly: GCF_910589235.1. Lineage (NCBI taxonomy): Eukaryota > Metazoa > Arthropoda > Insecta > Hymenoptera > Vespidae > Vespa > Vespa crabro. The sequence goes on along the minus strand of NC_060956.1, from coordinate 11,538,070 downwards.
ATCGTCGAAAAACGAAATATGAAATCTCAATCAATTTCAATGCTTTAATATTCTATCGACACACAATACATAATGAAACAAAAATATAAGTTTGTTACTATGTGTAAATACGAGTATTTACATGTAAATTGTTGAAATTGAGATCGACACATGCAAATTTCGTTAATTACGGACATAAAATCTTGAAAACTTTGAAATTACTCGTACCACAGATTAAAAATGTTTCCAATCGATTCGGACATTTGACTTCTGAAGATCAAACATCTATTTAATCTTGGATTCGACGTTTCAACCTTGATTCATAAGTCATATACGATTATTACCACATAAAGACGTATCGTAGAAAAACGAAATTTGAAATCTCAATCAATTTCAATGCTTTAATATTCTATCGACTCACAATACATAATGAAACAAAAATATAAGTTAGTTACTATGTGTAAATACAAGTATTTACATGTAAATTGTCGAAATTGAGATCGACACATGCAAATTTCGTTAATTACGGACATAAAATCTTGAAAACTTTGAAATTACTCGTACCACAGATTAAAAATGTTTCCAATCGATTCGGTAATTGTGTTTCTGAAGATCAAACATCTATTTAATCTTGGATTCGACGTTTTAACCTTGTTTCATAAGTCATACACGATTATTAGCTCATAAAGACGTATCGTCGAAAAACGAAATTTGAAATCTCAATCAATTTCAATGCTTTTATATTCTATCGACGCACAATACATAATGAAACTTAAATATAAGTTTGTGACTATGTGTAAATACGAGTTTATCATGAATATTGTCGAAAAATGAGAGCGACCCATGCGAATTTCGTTAATTGCGGAGATAAAATCGTGAAAACATTGAAATTACTCGTACCAAAGTTTGAAAAATGTTACCTATCGATTCGGACATTGTTTTTCTGAAGATCAAACATCTATTTAATCTTGGATTCGACGTTTTAACCTTGTTTCATAAGTGATATACGATTATTAGCTCATAAAGATGTATCGTCGAAAAACGAAATATGAAATCTCAATCAATTTCAATGCTTTAATATTCTATCGACACACAATACATAATGAAACAAAAATATAAGTTTGTTACTATGTGTAAATACGAGTATTTACATGTAAATTGTTGAAATTGAGATCGACACATGCAAATTTCGTTAATTACGGACATAAAATCTTGAAAACTTTGAAATTACTCGTACCACAGATTAAAAATGTTTCCAATCGATTCGGACATTTAACTTCTGAAGATCAAACATCTATTTAATCTTGGATTCGACGTTTCAACCTTGATTCATAAGTCATATACGATTATTACCACATAAAGACGTATCGTAGAAAAACGAAATTTGAAATCTCAATCAATTTCAATGCTTTAATATTCTATCGACTCACAATACATAATGAAACAAAAATATAAGTTTGTTACTATGTGTAAATACAAGTATTTACATGTAAATTGTCGAAATTGAGATCGACACATGCAAATTTCGTTAATTACGGACATAAAATCTTGAAAACTTTGAAATTACTCGTACCACAGATTAAAAATGTTTCCAATCGATTCGGTAATTGTGTTTCTGAAGATCAAACATCTATTTAATCTTGGATTCGACGTTTTAACCTTGTTTCATAAGTCATACACGATTATTAGCTCATAAAGACGTATCGTCGAAAAACGAAATTTGAAATCTCAATCAATTTCAATGCTTTTATATTCTATCGACGCACAATACATAATGAAACATAAATATAAGTTTGTGACTATGTGTAAATACGAGTTTATCATGAATATTGTCGAAAAATGAGAGCGACACATGCGAATTTCGTTAATTGCGGAGATAAAATCGTGAAAACATTGAAATTACTCGTACCAAAGTTTGAAAAATGTTACCTATCGATTCGGACATTGTTTTTCTGAAGATCAAACATCTATTTAATCTTGGATTCGACGTTTTAACCTTGTTTCATAAGTGATATACGATTATTAGCTCATAAAGATGTATCGTCGAAAAACGAAATATGAAATCTCAATCAATTTCAATGCTTTAATATTCTATCGACACACAATACATAATGAAACACAAATATAAGTTTGTTACTATGTGTAAATACGAGTATTTACATGTAAATTGTCGAAATTGAGATCGACACATGCAAATTTCGTTAATTACGGACATAAAATCTTGAAAACTTTGAAATTACTCGTACCACAGATTAAAAATGTTTCCAATCGATTCGGACATTTGACTTCTGAAGATCAAACATCTATTTAATCTTGGATTCGACGTTTTAACCTTGATTCATAAGTCATATACGATTATTACCACATAAAGACGTATCGTAGAAAAACGAAATTTGAAATCTCAATCAATTTCAATGCTTTAATATTCTATCGACTCACAATACATAATGAAACAAAAATATAAGTTTGTTACTATGTGTAAATACAAGTATTTACATGTAAATTGTCGAAATTGAGATCGACACATGCAAATTTCGTTAATTACGGACATAAAATCTTGAAAACTTTGAAATTACTCGTACCACAGATTAAAAATGTTTCCAATCGATTCGGACATTTGACTTCTGAAGATCAAACATCTATTTAATCTTGGATTCGACGTTTTAACCTTGTTTCATAAGTCATACACGATTATTAGCTCATAAAGACGTATCGTCGAAATACGAAATTTGAAATCTCAATCAATTTCAATGCTTTTATATTCTATCGACGCACAATACATAATGAAACTTAAATATAAGTTTGTGACTATGTGTAAATACGAGTTTATCATCAATATTGTCGAAAAATGAGAGCGACCCATGCGAATTTCGTTAATTGCGGATATAAAATCGTGAAAACATTGAAATTACTCGTACCAAAGTTTGAAAAATGTTACCTATCGATTCGGACATTGTTTTTCTGAAGATCAAACATCTATTTAATCTTGGATTCGACGTTTTAACCTTGTTTCATAAGTGATATACGATTATTAGCTCATAAAGACGTATCGTCGAAAAACGAAATATGAAATCTCAATCAATTTCAATGCTTTAATATTCTATCGACTCACAATACATAATGAAACAAAAATATAAGTTTGTCACTATGAGTAAATACGAGTATTTACATGTAAATTGTCGAAATTGAGATCGACACATGCATATTTCGTTAATTACGGACATAAAATCTTGAAAACTTTGAAATTACTCGTACCACAGATTAAAAATGTTTCCAATCGATTCGGTAATTGTGTTTCTGAAGATCAAACATCTATTTAATCTTGGATTCGACGTTTTAACCTTGTTTCATAAGTCATACACGATTATTAGCTCATAAAGAAGTATCGTCGAAAAACGAAATTTGAAATCTCAATCAATTTCAATGCTTTTATATTCTATCGACGCACAATACATAATGAAACTTAAATATAAGTTTGTGACTATGTGTAAATACGAGTTTATCATGAATATTGTCGAAAAATGGGAGCGACCCATGCGAATTTCGTTAATTGCGGAGATAAAATCGTGAAAACATTGAAATTACTCGTACCAAAGTTTGAAAAATGTTACCTATCGATTCGGACATTGTTTTTCTGAAGATCAAACATCTATTTAATCTTGGATTCGACGTTTTAACCTTGTTTCATAAGTGATATACGATTATTAGCTCATAAAGATGTATCGTCGAAAAACGAAATATGAAATCTCAATCAATTTCAATGCTTTAATATTCTATCGACACACAATACATAATGAAACAAAAATATAAGTTTGTTACTATGTGTAAATACGAGTATTTACATGTAAATTGTTGAAATTGAGATCGACACATGCAAATTTCGTTAATTACGGACATAAAATCTTGAAAACTTTGAAATTACTCGTACCACAGATTAAAAATGTTTCCAATCGATTCGGTAATTGTGTTTCTGAAGATCAAACATCTATTTAATTTTGGATTCGACGTTTTAACCTTGTTTCATAAGTCATACACGATTATTAGCTCATAAAGACGTATCGTCGAAAAACGAAATTTGAAATCTCAATCAATTTCAATGCTTTTATATTCTATCGACGCACAATACATAATGAAACTTAAATATAAGTTTGTGACTATGTGTAAATACGAGTTTATCATGAATATTGTCGAAAAATGAGAGCGACACATGCGAATTTCGTTAATTGCGGAGATAAAATCGTGAAAACATTGAAATTACTCGTACCAAAGTTTGAAAAATGTTACCTATCGATTCGGACATTGTTTTTCTGAAGATCAAACATCTATTTAATCTTGGATTCGACGTTTTAACCTTGTTTCATAAGTGATATACGATTATTAGCTCATAAAGATGTATCGTCGAAAAACGAAATATGAAATCTCAATCAATTTCAATGCTTTAATATTCTATCGACACACAATACATAATGAAACAAAAATATAAGTTTGTTACTATGTGTAAATACGAGTATTTACATGTAAATTGTCGAAATTGAGATCGACACATGCAAATATCGTTAATTACGGACATAAAATCTTGAAAACTTTGAAATTACTCGTACCACAGATTAAAAATGTTTCCAATCGATTCGGACATTTGACTTCTGAAGATCAAACATCTATTTAATCTTGGATTCGACGTTTTAACCTTGATTCATAAGTCATATACGATTATTACCACATAAAGACGTATCGTAGAAAAACGAAATTTGAAATCTCAATCGATTTCAATGCTTTAATATTCTATCGACTCACAATACATAATGAAACAAAAATATAAGTTTGTTACTATGTGTAAATACAAGTATTTACATGTAAATTGTCGAAATTGAGATCGACACATGCAAATTTCGTTAATTACGGACATAAAATCTTGAAAACTTTGAAATTACTCGTACCACAGAATAAAAATGTTTCCAATCGATTCGGTAATTGTGTTTCTGAAGATCAAACATCTATTTAATCTTGGATTCGACGTTTTAACCTTGTTTCATAAGTCATACACGATTATTAGCTCATAAAGACGTATCGTCGAAAAACGAAATTTGAAATCTCAATCAATTTCAATGCTTTTATATTCTATCGACACACAATACATAATGAAACTTAAATATAAATTTGTGACTATGTGTAATTACGAGTTTATCATGAATATTGTCGAAAAATGAGAGCGACCCATGCGAATTTCGTTAATTGCGGAGATAAAATCGTGAAAACATTGAAATTACTCGTACCAAAGTTTGAAAAATGTTACCTACCGATTCGGACATTGTTTTTATGAAGATCAAACATCTATTTAATCTTGGATTCGACGTTTTAACCTTGTTTCATAAGTCATATACGATTATTAGCTCATAAAGATGTATCGTCGAAAAACGAAATATGAAATCTCAATCAATTTCAATGCTTTAATATTCTATCGACTCACAATACATAATGAAACAAAAATATAAGTTTGTTACTATGTGTAAATACGAATATTTACATGTAAATTGTCGAAATTGAGATCGACACATGCAAATTTCGTTAATTACGGACATAAAATCTTGAAAACTTTGTAATTACTCGTACCACAGATTAAAAATGTTTCCAATCGATTCGGTAATTGTGTTTCTGAAGATCAAACATCTATTTAATCTTGGATTCGACGTTTTAACCTTGTTTCATAAGTCATACACGATTATTAGCTCATAAAGACGTATCGTCGAAAAACGAAATTTGAAATCTCAATCAATTTCAATGCTTTTATATTCTATCGACACACAATACGTAATGAAACTTAAATATAAGTTTGTGACTATGTGTAAATACGAGTTTATCATGAATATTGTCGAAAAATGAGAGCGACCCATGCGAATTTCGTTAATTGCGGAGATAAAATCGTGAAAACATTGAAATTACTCGTACCAAAGTTTGAAAAATGTTACCTATCGTTTCGGACATTGTTTTTATGAAGATCAAACATCTATTTAATCTTGGATTCGACGTTTTAACCTTGTTTCATAAGTCATATACGATTATTAGCTCATAAAGATGTATCGTCGAAAAACGAAATATGAAATCTCAATCAATTTCAATGCTTTAATATTCTATCGACTCACAATACATAATGAAACAAAAATATAAGTTTGTTACTATGTGTAAATACGAGTATTTACATGTAAATTGTCGAAATTGAGGTCGACACATGCAAATTTCGTTAATTACGGACATAAAATCTTGAAAACTTTGAAATTACTCGTACCACAGATTAAAAATGTTTCCAATCGATTCGGACATTTGACTTCTGAAGATCAAACATCTATTTAATCTTGGATTCGACGTTTTAACCTTGTTTCATAAGTCATACACGATTATTAGCTCATAAAGACGTATCGTCGAAATACCAAATTTGAAATCTCAATCAATTTCAATGCTTTTATATTCTATCGACGCACAATACATAATGAAACTTAAATATAAGTTTGTGACTATGTGTAAATACGAGTTTATCATCAATATTGTCGAAAAATGAGAGCGACCCATGCGAATTTCGTTAATTGCGGATATAAAATCGTGAAAACATTGAAATTACTCGTACCAAAGTTTGAAAAATGTTACCTATCGATTCGGACATTGTTTTTCTGAAGATCAAACATCTATTTAATCTTGGATTCGACGTTTTAACCTTGTTTCATAAGTGATATACGATTATTAGCTCATAAAGACGTATCGTCGAAAAACGAAATATGAAATCTCAATCAATTTCAATGCTTTAATATTCCATCGACACACAATACATAATGAAACAAAAATATAAGTTTGTTACTATGTGTAAATACGAGTATTTACATGTAAATTGTCGAAATTGAGATCGACACATGCAAATTTCGTTAATTACGGACATAAAATCTTGAAAACTTTTAAATTACTCGTACCACAGATTAAAAATTTTTCCAATCGATTCGGACATTTGACTTCTGAAGATCAAACATCTATTTAATCTTGGATTCGACGTTTTAACCTTGATTCATAAGTCATATACGATTATTACCACATAAAGACGTATCGTAGAAAAACGAAATTTGAAATCTCAATCAATTTCAATGCTTTAATATTCTATCGACTCACAATACATAATGAAACAAAAATATAAGTTTGTTACTATGTGTAAATACAAGTATTTACATGTAAATTGTCGAAATTGAGATCGACACATGCAAATTTCGTTAATTACGGACATAAAATCTTGAAAACTTTGAAATTACTCGTACCACAGATTAAAAATATTTCCAATCGATTCGGTAATTGTGTTTCTGAAGATCAAACATCTATTTAATCTTGGATTCGACGTTTTAACCTTGTTTCATAAGTCATACACGATTATTAGCTCATAAAGACGTATCGTCGAAAAACGAAATTTGAAATCTCAATCAATTTCAATGCTTTTATATTCTATCGACACACAATACGTAATGAAACTTAAATATAAGTTTGTGACTATGTGTAAATACGAGTTTATCATGAATATTGTCGAAAAATGAGAGCGACCCATGCGAATTTCGTTAATTGCGGAGATAAAATCGTGAAAACATTGAAATTACTCGTACCAAAGTTTGAAAAATGTTACCTATCGTTTCGGACATTGTTTTTATGAAGATCAAACATCTATTTAATCTTGGATTCGACGTTTTAACCTTGTTTCATAAGTCATATACGATTATTAGCTCATAAAGATGTATCGTCGAAAAACGAAATATGAAATCTCAATCAATTTCAATGCTTTAATATTCTATCGACTCACAATACATAATGAAACAAAAATATAAGTTTGTTACTATGTGTAAATACGAGTATTTACATGTAAATTGTCGAAATTGAGATCGACACATGCAAATTTCGTTAATTACGGACATAAAATCTTGAAAACTTTGAAATTACTCGTACCACAGATTAAAAATGTTTCCAATCGATTCGGACATTTGACTTCTGAAGATCAAACATCTATTTAATCTTGGATTCGACGTTTTAACCTTGTTTCATAAGTCATACACGATTATTAGCTCATAAAGACGTATCGTCGAAATACGAAATTTGAAATCTCAATCAATTTCAATGCTTTTATATTCTATCGACGCACAATACATAATGAAACTTAAATATAAGTTTGTGACTATGTGTAAATACGAGTTTATCATCAATATTGTCGAAAAATGAGAGCGACCCATGCGAATTTCGTTAATTGCGGATATAAAATCGTGAAAACATTGAAATTACTCGTACCAAAGTTTGAAAAATGTTACCTATCGATTCGGACATTGTTTTTCTGAAGATCAAACATCTATTTAATCTTGGATTCGACGTTTTAACCTTGTTTCATAAGTGATATACGATTATTAGCTCATAAAGACGTATCGTCGAAAAACGAAATATGAAATCTCAATCAATTTCAATGCTTTAATATTCTATCGACACACAATACATAATGAAACAAAAATATAAGTTTGTTACTATGTGTAAATACGAGTATTTACATGTAAATTGTCGAAATTGAGATCGACACATGCAAATTTCGTTAATTACGGACATAAAATCTTGAAAACTTTGAAATTACTCGTACCACAGATTAAAAATGTTTCCAATCGATTCGGACATTTGACTTCTGAAGATCAAACATCTATTTAATCTTGGATTCGACGTTTTAACCTTGATTCATAAGTCATATACGATTATTACCACATAAAGACGTATCGTAGAAAAACGAAATTTGAAATCTCAATCAATTTCAATGCTTTAATATTCTATCGACTCACAATACATAATGAAACAAAAATATAAGTTTGTTACTATGTGTAAATACAAGTATTTACATGTAAATTGTCGAAATTGAGATCGACACATGCAAATTTCGTTAATTACGGACATAAAATCTTGAAAACTTTGAAATTACTCGTACCACAGATTAAAAATGTTTCCAATCGATTCGGTAATTGTTTTTCTGAAGATCAAACATCTATTTAATCTTGGATTCGACGTTTTAACCTTGTTTCATAAGTCATACACGATTATTAGCTCATAAAGACGTATCGTCGAAAAACGAAATTTGAAATCTCAATCAATTTCAATGCTTTTATATTCTATCGACACACAATACGTAATGAAACTTAAATATAAGTTTGTGACTATGTGTAAATACGAGTTTATCATGAAGATTGTCGAAAAATGAGAGCGACCCATGCGAATTTCGTTAATTGCGGAGATAAAATCGTGAAAACATTGAAATTACTCGTACCAAAGTTTGAAAAATGTTACCTATCGTTTCGGACATTGTTTTTATGAAGATCAAACATCTATTTAATCTTGGATTCGACGTTTTAACCTTGTTTCATAAGTCATACACGATTATTAGCTCATAAAGACGTATCGTCGAAAAACGAAATTTGAAATCTCAATCAATTTCAATGCTTTTATATTCTATCGACGCACAATACATAATGAAACTTAAATATAAGTTTGTGACTATGTGTAAATACGAGTTTATCATGAATATTGTCGAAAAATGGGAGCGACCCATGCGAATTTCGTTAATTGCGGAGATAAAATCGTGAAAACATTGAAATTACTCGTACCAAAGTTTGAAAAATGTTACCTATCGATTCGGACATTGTTTTTCTGAAGATCAAACATCTATTTAATCTTGGATTCGACGTTTTAACCATGTTTCATAAGTGATATACGATTTTTAGCTCATAAAGATGTATCGTCGAAAAACGAAATATGAAATCTCAATCAATTTCAATGCTTTAATATTCTATCGACACACAATACATAATGAAACAAAAATATAAGTTTGTTACTATGTGTAAATACGAGTATTTACATGTAAATTGTTGAAATTGAGATCGACACATGCAAATTTCGTTATTTACGGACATAAAATCTTGAAAACTTTGAAATTACTCGTACCACAGATTAAAAATGTTTCCAATCGATTCGGTAATTGTGTTTCTGAAGATCAAACATCTATTTAATCTTGGATTCGACGTTTTAACCTTGTTTCATAAGTCATACACGATTATTTGCTCATAAAGACGTATCGTCGAAAAACGAAATTTGAAATCTCAATCAATTTCAATGCTTTTATATTCTATCGACGCACAATACATAATGAAACTTAAATATAAGTTTGTGACTATGTGTAAATACGAGTTTATCATGAATATTGTCGAAAAATGGGAGCGACCCATGCGAATTTCGTTAATTGCGGAGATAAAATCGTGAAAACATTGAAATTACTCGTACCAAAGTTTGAAAAATGTTACCTATCGATTCGGACATTGTTTTTCTGAAGATCAAACATCTATTTAATCTTGGATTCGACGTTTTAACCTTGTTTCATAAGTGATATACGATTATTAGCTCATAAAGATGTATCGTCGAAAAACGAAATATGAAATCTCAATCAATTTCAATGCTTTAATATTCTATCGACACACAATACATAATGAAACAAAAATATAAGTTTGTTACTATGTGTAAATACGAGTATTTACATGTAAATTGTTGAAATTGAGATCGACACATGCAAATTTCGTTAATTACGGACATAAAATCTTGAAAACTTTGAAATTACTCGTACCACAGATTAAAAATGTTTCCAATCGATTCGGACATTTGACTTCTGAAGATCAAACATCTATTTAATCTTGGATTCGACGTTTTAACCTTGATTCATAAGTCATATACGATTATTACCACATAAAGACGTATCGTAGAAAAACGAAATTTGAAATCTCAATCAATTTCAATGCTTTAATATTCTATCGACTCACAATACATAATGAAACAAAAATATAAGTTTGTTACTATGTGTAAATACAAGTATTTACATGTAAATTGTCGAAATTGAGATCGACACATGCAAATTTCGTTAATTACGGACATAAAATCTTGAAAACTTTGAAATTACTCGTACCACAGATTAAAAATGTTTCCAATCGATTCGGTAATTGTGTTTCTGAAGATCAAACATCTATTTAATCTTGGATTCGACGTTCTAACCTTGTTTCATAAGTCATATACGATTATTAGCTCATAAAGACGTATCGTCGAAAAACGAAATTTGAAATCTCAATCAATTTCAATGCTTTTATATTCTATCGACACACAATACATAATGAAACTTAAATATAAGTTTGTGACTATGTGTAAATACGAGTTTATCACGAATATTGTCGAAAAATGAGAGCGACCCATGCGAATTTCGTTAATTGCGGAGTTAAAATCGTGAAAACATTGAAATTACTCGTACCAAAGTTTGAAAAATGTTACCTATCGATTCGGACATTGTTTTTATGAAGATCAAACATCTATTTAATCTTGGATTCGACGTTTTAACCTTGTTTCATAAGTCATACACGATTATTAGCTCATAAAGACGTATCGTCGAAAAACGAAATTTGAAATCTCAATCAATTTCAATGCTTTTATATTCTATCGACGCACAATACATAATGAAACTTAAATATAAGTTTGTGACTATGTGTAAATGCGAGTTTATCATGAATATTGTCGAAAAATGGGAGCGACCCATGCGAATTTCGTTAATTGCGGAGATAAAATCGTGAAAACATTGAAATTACTCGTACCAAAGTTTGAAAAATGTTACCTATCGATTCGGACATTGTTTTTATGAAGATCAAACATCTATTTAATCTTGGATTCGACGTTTTAACCTTGTTTCATAAGTCATATACGATTATTAGCTCATAAAGATGTATCGTCGAAAAACGAAATATGAAATCTCAATCAATTTCAATGCTTTAATATTCTATCGACTCACAATACATAATGAAACAAAAATATAAGTTTGTTACTATGTGTAAATACGAGTATTTACATGTAAATTGTCGAAATTGAGATCGACACATGCAAATTTCGTTAATTACGGACATAAAATCTTGAAAACTTTGAAATTACTCGTACCACAGATTAAAAATGTTTCCAATCGATTCGGACATTTGACTTCTGAAGATCAAACATCTATTTAATCTTGGATTCGACGTTTTAACCTTGTTTCATAAGTCATACACGATTATTAGCTCATAAAGACGTATCGTCGAAATACGAAATTTGAAATCTCAATCAATTTCAATGCTTTTATATTCTATCGACGCACAATACATAATGAAACTTAAATATAAGTTTGTGACTATGTGTAAATACGAGTTTATCATCAATATTGTCGAAAAATGAGAGCGACCCATGCGAATTTCGTTAATTGCGGATATAAAATCGTGAAAACATTGAAATTACTCGTACCAAAGTTTGAAAAATGTTACCTATCGATTCGGACATTGTTTTTCTGAAGATCAAACATCTATTTAATCTTGGATTCGACGTTTTAACCTTGTTTCATAAGTGATATACGATTATTAGCTCATAAAGACGTATCGTCGAAAAACGAAATATGAAATCTCAATCAATTTCAATGCTTTAATATTCTATCGACACACAATACATAATGAAACAAAAATATAAGTTTGTTACTATGTGTAAATACGAGTATTTACATGTAAATTGTCGAAATTGAGATCGACACATGCAAATTTCGTTAATTACGGACATAAAATCTTGAAAACTTTGAAATTACTCGTACCACAGATTAAAAATGTTTCCAATCGATTCGGACATTTGACTTCTGAAGATCAAACATCTATTTAATCTTGGATTCGACGTTTTAACCTTGATTCATAAGTCATATACGATTATTACCACATAAAGACGTATCGTAGAAAAACGAAATTTGAAATCTCAATCAATTTCAATGCTTTAATATTCTATCGACTCACAATACATAATGAAACAAAAATATAAGTTTGTTACTATGTGTAAATACAAGTATTTACATGAAAATTGTCGAAATTGAGATCGACACATGCAAATTTCGTTAATTACGGACATAAAATCTTGAAAACTTTGAAATTACTCGTACCACAGATTAAAAATGTTTCCAATCGATTCGGTAATTGTGTTTCTGAAGATCAAACATCTATTTAATCTTGGATTCGACGTTTTAACCTTGTTTCATAAGTCATACACGATTATTAGCTCATAAAGACGTATCGTCGAAAAACGAAATTTGAAATCTCAATCAATTTCAATGCTTTTATATTCTATCGACACACAATACGTAATGAAACTTAAATATAAGTTTGTGACTATGTGTAAATACGAGTTTATCATGAATATTGTCGAAAAATGAGAGCGACCCATGCGAATTTCGTTAATTGCGGAGATAAAATCGTGAAAACATTGAAATTACTCGTACCAAAGTTTGAAAAATGTTACCTATCGTTTCGGACATTGTTTTTATGAAGATCAAACATCTATTTAATCTTGGATTCGACGTTTTAACCTTGTTTCATAAGTCATACACGATTATTAGCTCATAAAGACGTATCGTCGAAAAACGAAATTTGAAATCTCAATCAATTTCAATGCTTTTATATTCTATCGACGCACAATACATAATGAAACATAAATATAAGTTTGTGACTATGTGTAAATACGAGTTTATCATGAATATTGTCGAAAAATGGGAGCGACCCATGCGAATTTCGTTAATTGCGGAGATAAAATCGTGAAAACATTGAAATTACTCGTACCAAAGTTTGAAAAATGTTACCTATCGATTCGGACATTGTTTTTCTGAAGATCAAACATCTATTTAATCTTGGATTCGACGTTTTAACCTTGTTTCATAAGTGATATACGATTATTAGCTCATAAAGATGTATCGTCGAAAAACGAAATATGAAATCTCAATCAATTTCAATGCTTTAATATTCTATCGACACACAATACATAATGAAACAAAAATATAAGTTTGTTACTATGTGTAAATACGAGTATTTACATGTAAATTGTTGAAATTGAGATCGACACATGCAAATTTCGTTAATTACGGACATAAAATCTTGAAAACTTTGAAATTACTCGTACCACAGATTAAAAATGTTTCCAATCGATTCGGTAATTGTGTTTCTGAAGATCAAACATCTATTTAATCTTGGATTCGACGTTTTAACCTTGTTTCATAAGTCATACACGATTATTTGCTCATAAAGACGTATCGTCGAAAAACGAAATTTGAAATCTCAATCAATTTCAATGCTTTTATATTCTATCGACGCACAATACATAATGAAACTTAAATATAAGTTTGTGACTATGTGTAAATACGAGTTTATCATGAATATTGTCGAAAAATGGGAGCGACCCATGCGAATTTCGTTAATTGCGGAGATAAAATCGTGAAAACATTGAAATTACTCGTACCAAAGTTTGAAAAATGTTACCTATCGATTCGGACATTGTTTTTCTGAAGATCAAACATCTATTTAATCTTGGATTCGACGTTTTAACCTTGTTTCATAAGTGATATACGATTATTAGCTCATAAAGATGTATCGTCGAAAAACGAAATATGAAATCTCAATCAATTTCAATGCTTTAATATTCTATCGACACACAATACATAATGAAACAAAAATATAAGTTTGTTACTATGTGTAAATACGAGTATTTACATGTAAATTGTTGAAATTGAGATCGACACATGCAAATTTCGTTAATTACGGACATAAAATCTTGAAAACTTTGAAATTACTCGTACCACAGATTAAAAATGTTTCCAATCGATTCGGTAATTGTGTTTCTGAAGATCAAACATCTATTTAATCTTGGATTCGACGTTTTAACCTTGTTTCATAAGTCATACACGATTATTAGCTCATAAAGACGTATCGTCGAAAAACGAAATTTGAAATCTCAATCAATTTCAATGCTTTTATATTCTATCGACGCACAATACATAATGAAACTTAAATATAAGTTTGTGACTATGTGTAAATGCGAGTTTATCATCAATATTGTCGAAAAATGGGAGCGACCCATGCGAATTTCGTTAATTGCGGAGATAAAATCGTGAAAACATTGAAATTACTCGTACCAAAGTTTGAAAAATGTTACCTATCGATTCGGACATTGTTTTTCTGAAGATCAAACATCTATTTAATCTTGGATTCGACGTTCTAACCTTGTTTCATAAGTCATATACGATTATTAGCTCATAAAGACGTATCGTCGAAAAACGAAATTTGAAATCTCAATCAATTTCAATGCTTTTATATTCTATCGACACACAATACATAATGAAACTTAAATAAAAGTTTGTGACTATGTGTAAATACGAGTTTATCATGAATATTGTCGAAAAATGAGAGCGACCCATGCGAATTTCGTTAATTGCGGAGTTAAAATCGTGAAAATATTGAAATTACTCGTACCAAAGTTTGAAAAATGTTACCTATCGATTCGGACATTGTTTTTATGAAGATCAAACATCTATTTAATCTTGGATTCGACGTTTTAACCTTGTTTCATAAGTCATATACGATTATTAGCTCAAAAAGATGTATCGTCGAAAAACGAAATATGAAATCTCAATCAATTTCAATGCTTTAATATTCTATCGACTCACAATACATAATGAAACAAAAATATAAGTTTGTTACTATGTGTAAATACGAGTATTTACATGTAAATTGTCGAAATTGAGATCGACACATGCAAATTTCGTTAATTACGGACATAAAATCTTGAAAACTTTGAAATTACTCGTACCACAGATTAAAAATGTTTCCAATCGATTCGGACATTTGACTTCTGAAGATCAAACATCTATTTAATCTTGGATTCGACGTTTTAACCTTGATTCATAAGTCATATACGATTATTACCACATAAAGACGTATCGTAGAAAAACGAAATTTGAAATCTCAATCAATTTCAATGCTTTAATATTCTATCGACTCACAATACATAATGAAACAAAAATATAAGTTTGTTACTATGTGTAAATACAAGTATTTACATGTAAATTGTCGAAATTGAGATCGACACATGCAAATTTCGTTAATTACGGACATAAAATCTTGAAAACTTTGAAATTACTCGTACCACAGATTAAAAATGTTTCCAATCGATTCGGTAATTGTGTTTCTGAAGATCAAACATCTATTTAATCTTGGATTCGACGTTTTAACCTTGTTTCATAAGTCATACACGATTATTAGCTCATAAAGACGTATCGTCGAAAAACGAAATTTGAAATCTCAATCAATTTCAATGCTTTTATATTCTATCGACACACAATACGTAATGAAACTTAAATATAAGTTTGTGACTATGTGTAAATACGAGTTTATCATGAAGATTGTCGAAAAATGAGAGCGACCCATGCGAATTTCGTTAATTGCGGAGATAAAATCGTGAAAACATTGAAATTACTCGTACCAAAGTTTGAAAAATGTTACCTATCGTTTCGGACATTGTTTTTATGAAGATCAAACATCTATTTAATCTTGGATTCGACGTTTTAACCTTGTTTCATAAGTCATACACGATTATTAGCTCATAAAGACGTATCGTCGAAAAACGAAATTTGAAATCTCAATCAATTTCAATGCTTTTATATTCTATCGACGCACAATACATAATGAAACTTAAATATAAGTTTGTGACTATGTGTAAATACGAGTTTATCATGAATATTGTCGAAAAATGGGAGCGACCCATGCGAATTTCGTTAATTGCGGAGATAAAATCGTGAAAACATTGAAATTACTCGTACCAAAGTTTGAAAAATGTTACCTATCGATTCGGACATTGTTTTTCTGAAGATCAAACATCTATTTAATCTTGGATTCGACGTTTTAACCATGTTTCATAAGTGATATACGATTATTAGCTCATAAAGATGTATCGTCGAAAAACGAAATATGAAATCTCAATCAATTTCAATGCTTTAATATTCTATCGACACACAATACATAATGAAACAAAAATATAAGTTTGTTACTATGTGTAAATACGAGTATTTACATGTAAATTGTTGAAATTGAGATCGACACATGCAAATTTCGTTAATTACGGACATAAAATCTTGAAAACTTTGAAATTACTCGTACCACAGATTAAAAATGTTTCCAATCGATTCGGTAATTGTGTTTCTGAAGATCAAACATCTATTTAATCTTGGATTCGACGTTTTAACCTTGTTTCATAAGTCATACACGATTATTTGCTCATAAAGACGTATCGTCGAAAAACGAAATTTGAAATCTCAATCAATTTCAATGCTTTTATATTCTATCGACGCACAATACATAATGAAACTTAAATATAAGTTTGTGACTATGTGTAAATACGAGTTTATCATGAATATTGTCGAAAAATGGGAGCGACCCATGCGAATTTCGTTAATTGCGGAGATAAAATCGTGAAAACATTGAAATTACTCGTACCAAAGTTTGAAAAATGTTACCTATCGATTCGGACATTGTTTTTCTGAAGATCAAACATCTATTTAATCTTGGATTCGACGTTTTAACCTTGTTTCATAAGTGATATACGATTATTAGCTCATAAAGATGTATCGTCGAAAAACGAAATATGAAATCTCAATCAATTTCAATGCTTTAATATTCTATCGACACACAATACATAATGAAACAAAAATATAAGTTTGTTACTATGTGTAAATACGAGTATTTACATGTAAATTGTTGAAATTGAGATCGACACATGCAAATTTCGTTAATTACGGACATAAAATCTTGAAAACTTTGAAATTACTCGTACCACCGATTAAAAATGTTTCCAATCGATTCGGACATTTGACTTCTGAAGATCAAACATCTATTTAATCTTGGATTCGACGTTTTAACCTTGATTCATAAGTCATATACGATTATTACCACATAAAGACGTATCGTAGAAAAACGAAATTTGAAATCTCAATCAATTTCAATGCTTTAATATTCTATCGACTCACAATACATAATGAAACAAAAATATAAGTTTGTTACTATGTGTAAATACAAGTATTTACATGTAAATTGTCGAAATTGAGATCGACACATGCAAATTTCGTTAATTACGGACATAAAATCTTGAAAACTTTGAAATTACTCGTACCACAGATTAAAAATGTTTCCAATCGATTCGGTAATTGTGTTTCTGAAGATCAAACATCTATTTAATCTTGGATTCGACGTTCTAACCTTGTTTCATAAGTCATATACGATTATTAGCTCATAAAGACGTATCGTCGAAAAACGAAATTTGAAATCTCAATCAATTTCAATGCTTCTATTTTCTATCGACACACAATACATAATGAAACTTAAATATAAGTTTGTGACTATGTGTAAATACGAGTTTATCACGAATATTGTCGAAAAATGAGAGCGACCCATGCGAATTTCGTTAATTGCGGAGTTAAAATCGTGAAAACATTGAAATTACTCGTACCAAAGTTTGAAAAATGTTACCTATCGATTCGGACATTGTTTTTATGAAGATCAAACATCTATTTAATCTTGGATTCGACGTTTTAACCTTGTTTCATAAGTCATACACGATTATTAGCTCATAAAGACGTATCGTCGAAAAACGAAATTTGAAATCTCAATCAATTTCAATGCTTTTATATTCTATCGACGCACAATACATAATGAAACTTAAATATAAGTTTGTGACTATGTGTAAATGCGAGTTTATCATGAATATTGTCGAAAAATGGGAGCGACCCATGCGAATTTCGTTAATTGCGGAGATAAAATCGTGAAAACATTGAAATTACTCGTACCAAAGTTTGAAAAATGTTACCTATCGATTCGGACATTGTTTTTATGAAGATCAAACATCTATTTAATCTTGGATTCGACGTTTTAACCTTGTTTCATAAGTCATATACGATTATTAGCTCATAAAGATGTATCGTCGAAAAACGAAATATGAAATCTCAATCAATTTCAATGCTTTAATATTCTATCGACTCACAATACATAATGAAACAAAAATATAAGTTTGTTACTATGTGTAAATACGAGTATTTACATGTAAATTGTCGAAATTGAGATCGACACATGCAAATTTCGTTAATTACGGACATAAAATCTTGAAAACTTTGAAATTACTCGTACCACAGATTAAAAATGTTTCCAATCGATTCGGACATTGGATTTCTGAAGATCAAACATCTAATTTATCTTGGATTCGACGTTTTAACCTTGTTTCATAAGTCATACACGATTATTAGCTCATAAAGACGTATCGTCGAAATACCAAATTTGAAATCTCAATCAATTTCAATGCTTTTATATTCTATCGACGCACAATACATAATGAAACTTAAATATAAGTTTGTGACTATGTGTAAATACGAGTTTATCATCAATATTGTCGAAAAATGAGAGCGACCCATGCGAATTTCGTTAATTGCGGATATAAAATCGTGAAAACATTGAAATTACTCGTACCAAAGTTTGAAAAATGTTACCTATCGATTCGGACATTGTTTTTCTGAAGATCAAACATCTATTTAATCTTGGATTCGACGTTTTAACCTTGTTTCATAAGTGATATACGATTATTAGCTCATAAAGACGTATCGTCGAAAAACGAAATATGAAATCTCAATCAATTTCAATGCTTTAATATTCTATCGACACACAATACATAATGAAACAAAAATATAAGTTTGTTACTATGTGTAAATACGAGTATTTACATGTAAATTGTCGAAATTGAGATCGACACATGCAAATTTCGTTAATTACGGACATAAAATCTTGAAAACTTTGAAATTACTCGTACCACAGATTAAAAATGTTTCCAATCGATTCGGACATTTGACTTCTGAAGATCAAACATCTATTTAATCTTGGATTCGACGTTTTAACCTTGATTCATAAGTCATATACGATTATTACCACATAAAGACGTATCGTAGAAAAACGAAATTTGAAATCTCAATCAATTTCAATGCTTTAATATTCTATCGACTCACAATACATAATGAAACAAAAATATAAGTTTGTTACTATGTGTAAATACAAGTATTTACATGTAAATTGTCGAAATTGAGATCGACACATGCAAATTTCGTTAATTACGGACATAAAATCTTGAAAACTTTGAAATTACTCGTACCACAGATTAAAAATGTTTCCAATCGATTCGGTAATTGTGTTTCTGAAGATCAAACATCTATTTAATCTTGGATTCGACGTTTTAACCTTGTTTCATAAGTCATACACGATTATTAGCTCATAAAGACGTATCGTCGAAAAACGAAATTTGAAATCTCAATCAATTTCAATGCTTTAATATTCTATCGACACACAATACGTAATGAAACTTAAATATAAGTTTGTGACTATGTGTAAATACGAGTTTATCATGAAGATTGTCGAAAAATGAGAGCGACCCATGCGAATTTCGTTAATTGCGGAGATAAAATCGTGAAAACATTGAAATTACTCGTACCAAAGTTTGAAAAATGTTACCTATCGTTTCGGACATTGTTTTTATGAAGATCAAACATCTATTTAATCTTGGATTCGACGTTTTAACCTTGTTTCATAAGTCATACACGATTATTAGCTCATAAAGACGTATCGTCGAAAAACGAAATTTGAAATCTCAATCAATTTCAATGCTTTTATATTCTATCGACGCACAATACATAATGAAACTTAAATATAAGTTTGTGACTATGTGTAAATACGAGTTTATCATGAATATTGTCGAAAAATGGGAGCGACCCATGCGAATTTCGTTAATTGCGGAGATAAAATCGTGAAAACATTGAAATTACTCGTACCAAAGTTTGAAAAATGTTACCTATCGATTCGGACATTGTTTTTCTGAAGATCAAACATCTATTTAATCTTGGATTCGACGTTTTAACCTTGTTTCATAAGTGATATACGATTATTAGCTCATAAAGATGTATCGTCGAAAAACGAAATATGAAATCTCAATCAATTTCAATGCTTTAATATTCTATCGACACACAATACATAATGAAACAAAAATATAAGTTTGTTACTATGTGTAAATACGAGTATTTACATGTAAATTGTTGAAATTGAGATCGACACATGCAAATTTCGTTAATTACGGACATAAAATCTTGAAAACTTTGAAATTACTCGTACCACAGATTAAAAATGTTTCCAATCGATTCGGTAATTGTGTTTCTGAAGATCAAACATCTATTTAATCTTGGATTCGACGTTTTAACCTTGTTTCATAAGTCATACACGATTATTTGCTCATAAAGACGTATCGTCGAAAAACGAAATTTGAAATCTCAATCAATTTCAATGCTTTTATATTCTATCGACGCACAATACATAATGAAACTTAAATATAAGTTTGTGACTATGTGTAAATACGAGTTTATCATGAATATTGTCGAAAAATGGGAGCGACCCATGCGAATTTCGTTAATTGCGGAGATAAAATCGTGAAAACATTGAAATTACTCGTACCAAAGTTTGAAAAATGTTACCTATCGATTCGGACATTGTTTTTCTGAAGATCAAACATCTATTTAATCTTGGATTCGACGTTTTAACCTTGTTTCATAAGTGATATACGATTATTAGCTCATAAAGATGTATCGTCGAAAAACGAAATATGAAATCTCAATCAATTTCAATGCTTTAATATTCTATCGACACACAATACATAATGAAACAAAAATATAAGTTTGTTACTATGTGTAAATACGAGTATTTACATGTAAATTGTTGAAATTGAGATCGACACATGCAAATTTCGTTAATTACGGACATAAAATCTTGAAAACTTTGAAATTACTCGTACCACAGATTAAAAATGTTTCCAATCGATTCGGTAATTGTTTTTCTGAAGATCAAACATCTATTTAATCTTGGATTCGACGTTTTAACCTTGTTTCATAAGTCATACACGATTATTAGCTCATAAAGACGTATCGTCGAAAAACGAAATTTGAAATCTCAATCAATTTCAATGCTTTTATATTCTATCGACGCACAATACATAATGAAACTTAAATATAAGTTTGTGACTATGTGTAAATGCGAGTTTATCATCAATATTGTCGAAAAATGGGAGCGACCCATGCGAATTTCGTTAATTGCGGAGATAAAATCGTGAAAACATTGAAATTACTCGTACCAAAGTTTGAAAAATGTTACCTATCGATTCGGACATTGTTTTTCTGAAGATCAAACATCTATTTAATCTTGGATTCGACGTTCTAACCTTGTTTCATAAGTCATATACGATTATTAGCTCATAAAGACGTATCGTCGAAAAACGAAATTTGAAATCTCAATCAATTTCAATGCTTTTATATTCTATCGACACACAATACATAATGAAACTTAAATATAAGTTTGTGACTATGTGTAAATACGAGTTTATCATGAATATTGTCGAAAAATGAGAGCGACCCATGCGAATTTCGTTAATTGCGGAGTTAAAATCGTGAAAATATTGAAATTACTCGTACCAAAGTTTGAAAAATGTTACCTATCGATTCGGACATTGTTTTTATGAAGATCAAACATCTATTTAATCTTGGATTCGACGTTTTAACCTTGTTTCATAAGTCATATACGATTATTAGCTCAAAAAGATGTATCGTCGAAAAACGAAATATGAAATCTCAATCAATTTCAATGCTTTAATATTCTATCGACTCACAATACATAATGAAACAAAAATATAAGTTTGTTACTATGTGTAAATACGAGTATTTACATGTAAATTGTCGAAATTGAGATCGACACATGCAAATTTCGTTAATTACGGACATAAAATCTTGAAAACTTTGAAATTACTCGTACCACAGATTAAAAATGTTTCCAATCGATTCGGACATTTGACTTCTGAAGATCAAACATCTATTTAATCTTGGATTCGACGTTTTAACCTTGTTTCATAAGTCATACACGATTATTAGCTCATAAAGACGTATCGTCGAAATACGAAATTTGAAATCTCAATCAATTTCAATGCTTTTATATTCTATCGACGCACAATACATAATGAAACTTAAATATAAGTTTGTGACTATGTGTAAATACGAGTTTATCATCAATATTGTCGAAAAATGAGAGCGACCCATGCGAATTTCGTTAATTGCGGATATAAAATCGTGAAAACATTGAAATTACTCGTACCAAAGTTTGAAAAATGTTACCTATCGATTCGGACATTGTTTTTCTGAAGATCAAACATCTATTTAATCTTGGATTCGACGTTTTAACCTTGTTTCATAAGTGATATACGATTATTAGCTCATAAAGACGTATCGTCGAAAAACGAAATATGAAATCTCAATCAATTTCAATGCTTTAATATTCTATCGACTCACAATACATAATGAAACAAAAATATAAGTTTGTCACTATGTGTAAATACGAGTATTTACATGTAAATTGTCGAAATTGAGATCGACACATGCAAATTTCGTTAATTACGGACATAAAATCTTGAAAACTTTGAAATTACTCGTACCACAGATTAAAAATGTTTCCTATCGATTCGGACATTTGACTTCTGAAGATCAAACATCTATTTAATCTTGGATTCGACGTTTTAACCTTGTTTCATAAGTGATATACGATTATTAGCTCATAAAGACGTATCGTCGAAAAACGAAATATGAAATCTCAATCAATTTCAATGCTTTAATATTCTATCGACTCACAATACATAATGAAACAAAAATATAAGTTTGTTACTATGTGTAAATACGAGTATTTACATGTAAATTGTCGAAATTGAGATCGACACATGCAAATTTCGTTAATTACGGACATAAAATCTTGAAAACTTTGAAATTACTCGTACCACAGATTAAAAATGTTTCCAATCGATTCGGACATTTGACTTCTGAAGATCAAACATCTATTTAATCTTGGATTCGACGTTTTAACCTTGTTTCATAAGTCATATACGATTATTAGCTCATAAAGATGTATCGTCGAAAAACGAAATATGAAATCTCAATCAATTTCAATGCTTTAATATTCTATCGACTCACAATACATAATGAAACAAAAATATAAGTTTGTTACTATGTGTAAATACGAGTATTTACATGTAAATTGTCGAAATTGAGATCGACACATGCAAATTTCGTTAATTACGGACATAAAATCTTGAAAACTTTGAAATTACTCGTACCACAGATTAAAAATGTTTCCAATCGATTCGGACATTTGACTTCTGAAGATCAAACATCTATTTAATCTTGGATTCGACGTTTTAACCTTGTTTCATAAGTCATACACGATTATTAGCTCATAAAGACGTATCGTCGAAATACGAAATTTGAAATCTCAATCAATTTCAATGCTTTTATATTCTATCGACGCACAATACATAATGAAACTTAAATATAAGTTTGTGACTATGTGTAAATACGAGTTTATCATCAATATTGTCGAAAAATGAGAGCGACCCATGCGAATTTCGTTAATTGCGGATATAAAATCGTGAAAACATTGAAATTACTCGTACCAAAGTTTGAAAAATGTTACCTATCGATTCGGACATTGTTTTTCTGAAGATCAAACATCTATTTAATCTTGGATTCGACGTTCTAACCTTGTTTCATAAGTCATATACGATTATTAGCTCATAAAGACGTATCGTCGAAAAACGAAATTTGAAATCTCAATCAATTTCAATGCTTTTATATTCTATCGACACACAATACATAATGAAACTTAAATATAAGTTTGTGACTATGTGTAAATACGAGTTTATCATGAATATTGTCGAAAAATGAGAGCGACCCATGCGAATTTCGTTAATTGCGGAGTTAAAATCGTGAAAATATTGAAATTACTCGTACCAAAGTTTGAAAAATGTTACCTATCGATTCGGACATTGTTTTTATGAAGATCAAACATCTATTTAATCTTGGATTCGACGTTTTAACCTTGTTTCATAAGTCATATACGATTATTAGCTCAAAAAGATGTATCGTCGAAAAACGAAATATGAAATCTCAATCAATTTCAATGCTTTAATATTCTATCGACTCACAATACATAATGAAACAAAAATATAAGTTTGTTACTATGTGTAAATACGAGTATTTACATGTAAATTGTCGAAATTGAGATCGACACATGCAAATTTCGTTAATTACGGACATAAAATCTTGAAAACTTTGAAATTACTCGTACCACAGATTAAAAATGTTTCCAATCGATTCGGACATTTGACTTCTGAAGATCAAACATCTATTTAATCTTGGATTCGACGTTTTAACCTTGTTTCATAAGTCATACACGATTATTAGCTCATAAAGACGTATCGTCGAAATACGAAATTTGAAATCTCAATCAATTTCAATGCTTTTATATTCTATCGACGCACAATACATAATGAAACTTAAATATAAGTTTGTGACTATGTGTAAATACGAGTTTATCATGAATATTGTCGAAAAATGAGAGCGACCCATGCGAATTTCGTTAATTGCGGATATAAAATCGTGAAAACATTGAAATTACTCGTACCAAAGTTTGAAAAATGTTACCTATCGATTCGGACATTGTTTTTCTGAAGATCAAACATCTATTTAATCTTGGATTCGACGTTTTAACCTTGTTTCATAAGTGATATACGATTATTAGCTCATAAAGACGTATCGTCGAAAAACGAAATATGAAATCTCAATCAATTTCAATGCTTTAATATTCTATCGACTCACAATACATAATGAAACAAAAATATAAGTTTGTCACTATGTGTAAATACGAGTATTTACATGTAAATTGTCGAAATTGAGATCGACACATGCAAATTTCGTTAATTACGGACATAAAATCTTGAAAACTTTGAAATTACTCGTACCACAGATTAAAAATGTTTCCTATCGATTCGGACATTTGACTTCTGAAGATCAAACATCTATTTAATCTTGGATTCGACGTTTTAACCTTGTTTCATAAGTGATATACGATTATTAGCTCATAAAGACGTATCGTCGAAAAACGAAATATGAAATCTCAATCAATTTCAATGCTTTAATATTCTATCGACTCACAATACATAATGAAACAAAAATATAAGTTTGTTACTATGTGTAAATACGAGTATTTACATGTAAATTGTCGAAATTGAGATCGACACATGCAAATTTCGTTAATTACGGACATAAAATCTTGAAAACTTTGAAATTACTCGTACCACAGATTAAAAATGTTTCCAATCGATTCGGACATTTGACTTCTGAAGATCAAACATCTATTTAATCTTGGATTCGACGTTTTAACCTTGTTTCATAAGTGATATACGATTATTAGCTCATAAAGATGTATCGTCGAAAAACGAAATATGAAATCTCAATCAATTTCAATGCTTTAATATTCTATCGACTCACAATACATAATGAAACAAAAATATAAGTTTGTTACTATGTGTAAATACGAGTATTTACATGTAAATTGTCGAAATTGAGATCGACACATGCAAATTTCGTTAATTACGGACATAAAATCTTGAAAACTTTGAAATTACTCGTACCACAGATTAAAAATGTTTCCAATCGATTCGGACATTGGATTTCTGAAGATCAAACATCTAATTTATCTTGGATTCGACGTTTTAACCTTGTTTCATAAGTCATACACGATTATTAGCTCATAAAGACGTATCGTCGAAATACGAAATTTGAAATCTCAATCAATTTCAATGCTTTTATATTCTATCGACGCACAATACATAATGAAACATAAATATAAGTTTGTGACTATGTGTAAATACGAGTTTATCATGAATATTGTCGAAAAATGAGAGCGACCCATGCGAATTTCGTTAATTGCGGATATAAAATCGTGAAAACATTGAAATTACTCGTACCAAAGTTTGAAAAATGTTACCTATCGATTCGGACATTGTTTTTCTGAAGATCAAACATCTATTTAATCTTGGATTCGACGTTTTAACCTTGTTTCATAAGTGATATACGATTATTAGCTCATAAAGACGTATCGTCGAAAAACGAAATATGAAATCTCAATCAATTTCAATGCTTTAATATTCTATCGACTCACAATACATAATGAAACAAAAATATAAGTTTGTCACTATGTGTAAATACGAGTATTTACATGTAAATTGTCGAAATTGAGATCGACACATGCAAATTTCGTTAATTACGGACATAAAATCTTGAAAACTTTGAAATTACTCGTACCACAGATTAAAAATGTTTCCAATCGATTCGGTAATTGTGTTTCTGAAGATCAAACATCTATTTAATCTTGGATTCGACGTTTTAACCTTGTTTCATAAGTCATACACGATTATTAGCTCATAAAGACGTATCGTCGAAAAACGAAATTTGAAATCTCAATCAATTTCAATGCTTTTATATTCTATCGACGCACAATACATAATGAAACTTAAATATAAGTTTGTGACTATGTGTAAATACGAGTTTATCATGAATATTGTCGAAAAATGGGAGCGACCCATGCGAATTTCGTTAATTGCGGAGATAAAATCGTGAAAACATTGAAATTACTCGTACCAAAGTTTGAAAAATGTTACCTATCGATTCGGACATTGTTTTTCTGAAGATCAAACATCTATTTAATCTTGGATTCGACGTTTTAACCTTGTTTCATAAGTGATATACGATTATTAGCTCATAAAGATGTATCGTCGAAAAACGAAATATGAAATCTCAATCAATTTCAATGCTTTAATATTCTATCGACACACAAACATAATGAAACAAAAATATAAGTTTGTTACTATGTGTAAATACGAGTATTTACATGTAAATTGTTGAAATTGAGATCGACACATGCAAATTTCGTTAATTACGGACATAAAATCTTGAAAACTTTGAAATTACTCGTACCACAGATTAAAAATGTTTCCAATCGATTCGGTAATTGTGTTTCTGAAGATCAAACATCTATTTAATCTTGGATTCGACGTTTTAACCTTGTTTCATAAGTCATACACGATTATTAGCTCATAAAGACGTATCGTCGAAAAACGAAATTTGAAATCTCAATCAATTTCAATGCTTTTATATTCTATCGACGCACAATACATAATGAAACTTAAATATAAGTTTGTGACTATGTGTAAATACGAGTTTATCATGAATATTGTCGAAAAAATGGGAGCGACCCATGCGAATTTCGTTAATTGCGGAGATAAAATCGTGAAAACATTGAAATTACTCGTACCAAAGTTTGAAAAATGTTACCTATCGATTCGGACATTGTTTTTCTGAAGATCAAACATCTATTTAATCTTGGATTCGACGTTCTAACCTTGTTTCATAAGTCATATACGATTATTAGCTCATAAAGACGCATCGTCGAAAAACGAAATTTGAAATCTCAATCAATTTCAATGCTTTTATATTCTATCGACACACAATACATAATGAAACTTAAATATAAGTTTGTGACTATGTGTAAATACGAGTTTATCATGAATATTGTCGAAAAATGAGAGCGACCCATGCGAATTTTCGTTAATTGCGGAGTTAAAATCGTGAAAACATTGAAATTACTCGTACCAAAGTTTGAAAAAATGTTACCTATCGATTCGGACATTGTTTTTATGAAGATCAAACATCTATTTAATCTTGGATTCGACGTTTTAACTTGTTTCATAAGTCATATACGATTATTAGCTCAAAAAGATGTATCGTCGAAAAACGAAATATGAAATCTCAATCAATTTCAATGCTTTAATATTCTATCGACTCACAATACATAATGAAACAAAAATATAAGTTTGTTACTATGTGTAAATACGAGTATTTACATGTAAATTGTCGAAATTGAGATCGACACATGCAAATTTCGTTAATTACGGACATAAAATCTTGAAAACTTTGAAATTACTCGTACCACAGATTAAAAATGTTTCCAATCGATTCGGACATTTGACTTCTGAAGATCAAACATCTATTTAATCTTGGATTCGACGTTTTTAACCTTGTTTCATAAGTCATACACGATTATTAGCTCATAAAGACGTATCGTCGAAATACGAAATTTGAAATCTCAATCAATTTCAATGCTTTTATATTCTATCGACGCACAATACATAATGAAACTTAAATATAAGTTTGTGACTATGTGTAAATACGAGTTTATCATCAATATTGTCGAAAAATGAGAGCGACCCCATGCGAATTTCGTTAATTGCGGATATAAAATCGTGAAAACATTGAAATTACTCGTACCAAAGTTTGAAAAATGTTACCTATCGATTCGGACATTGTTTTTCTGAAGATCAAACATCTATTTAATCTTGGATTCGACGTTTTAACCTTGTTTCATAAGTGATATACGATTATTAGCTCATAAAGACGTATCGTCGAAAAACGAAATATGAAATCTCAATCAATTTCAATGCTTTAATATTCTATCGACTCACAATACATAATGAAACAAAAATATAAGTTTGTCACTATGTGTAAATACGAGTATTTACATGTAAATTGTCGAAATTGAGATCGACACATGCAAATTTCGTTAATTACGGACATAAAATCTTGAAAACTTTGAAATTACTCGTACCACAGATTAAAAATGTTTCCAATCGATTCGGACATTTGACTTCTGAAGATCAAACATCTATTTAATCTTGGATTCGACGTTTTAACCTTGTTTCATAAGTCATACACGATTATTAGCTCATAAAGACGTATCGTCGAAATACGAAATTTGAAATCTCAATCAATTTCAATGATTTTATATTCTATCGACGCACAATACATAATGAAACTTAAATATAAGTTTGTGACTATGTGTAAATACGAGTTTATCATCAATATTGTCGAAAAAATGAGAGCGACCCATGCGAATTTCGTTAATTGCGGATATAAAATCGTGAAAACATTGAAATTACTCGTACCAAAGTTTGAAAAATGTTACCTATCGATTCGGACATTGTTTTTCTGAAGATCAAACATCTATTTAATCTTGGATTCGACGTTTTAACCTTGTTTCATAAGTGATATACGATTATTAGCTCATAAAGACGTATCGTCGAAAAACGAAATATGAAATCTCAATCAATTTCAATGCTTTAATATTCTATCGACTCACAATTCATAATGAAACAAAAATATAAGTTTGTCACTATGTGTAAATACGAGTATTTACATGTAAATTGTCGAAATTGAGATCGACACATGCAAATTTCGTTAATTACGGACATAAAATCTTGAAAACTTTGAAATTACTCGTACCACAGATTAAAAATGTTTCCAATCGATTCGGTATTTGTGTTTCTGAAGATCAAACATCTATTTAATCTTGGATTCGACGTTTTAACCTTGTTTCATAAGTCATACACGATTATTAGCTCATAAAGACGTATCGTCGAAAAACGAAATTTGAAATCTCAATCAATTTCAATGCTTTTATATTCTATCGACGCACAATACATAATGAAACTTAAATATAAGTTTGTGACTATGTGTAAATACGAGTTTATCATGAATATTGTCGAAAAATGGGAGCGACCCATGCGAATTTCGTTAATTGCGGAGATAAAATCGTGAAAACATTGAAATTACTCGTACCAAAGTTTGAAAAATGTTACCTATCGATTCGGACATTGTTTTTCTGAAGATCAAACATCTATTTAATCTTGGATTCGACGTTTTAACCTTGTTTCATAAGTGATATACGATTATTAGCTCATAAAGATGTATCGTCGAAAAACGAAATATGAAATCTCAATCAATTTCAATGCTTTAATATTCTATCGACACACAATACATAATGAAACAAAAATATAAGTTTGTTACTATGTGTAAATACGAGTATTTACATGTAAATTGTTGAAATTGAGATCGACACATGCAAATTTCGTTAATTACGGACATAAAATCTTGAAAACTTTGAAATTACTCGTACCACAGATTAAAAATGTTTCCAATCGATTCGGTAATTGTGTTTCCGAAGATCAAACATCTATTTAATCTTGGATTCGACGTTTTAACCTTGTTTCATAAGTCATACACGATTATTAGCTCATAAAGACGTATCGTCGAAAAACGAAATTTGAAATCTCAATCAATTTCAATGCTTTTATATTCTATCGACACAAAATACATAATGAAACTTAAATATAAGTTTGTGACTATGTGTAAATACGAGTTTATCATGAATATTGTCGAAAAATGAGAGCGACCCATGCGTATTTCGTTAATTGCGGAGATAAAATCGTGAAAACATTGAAATTACTCGTACCAAAGTTTGAAAAATGTTACCTATCGATTCGGACATTGTTTTTATGAAGATCAAACATCTATTTAATCTTGGATTCGACGTTTTAACCTTGTTTCATAAGTCATATACGATTATTAGCTCATAAAGATGTATCGTCGAAAAACGAAATATAAAATCTCAATCAATTTCAATGCTTTAATATTCTATCGACGCACAATACATAATGAAACAAAAATATAAGTTTGTTACTATGTGTAAATACGAGTATTTACATGTAAATTGTCGAAATTGAGATCGACACATGCAAATTTCGTTAATTACGGACATAAAATCTTGAAAACTTTGAAATTACTCGTACCACAGATTAAAAATGTTTCCAATCGATTCGGACATTGGATTTCTGAAGATCAAACATCTATTTAATCTTGGATTCGACGTTTTAACCTTGTTTCATAAGTCATACACGATTATTAGCTCATAAAGACGTATCGTCGAAAAACGAAATATGAAATCTCAATCAATTTCAATGCTTTAATATTCTATCGACTCACAATACATAATGAAACAAAAATATAAGTTTGTTACTATGTGTAAATACGAGTATTTACATGTAAATTGTCGAAATTGAGATCGACACATGCAAATTTCGTTAATTACGGACATAAAATCTTGAAAACTTTGAAATTACTCGTACCACAGATTAAAAATGTTTCCAATCGATTCGGTATTTGTGTTTCTGAAGATCAAACATCTATTTAATCTTGGATTCGACGTTTTAACCTTGTTTCATAAGTCATACACGATTATTAGCTCATAAAGACGTATCGTCGAAAAACGAAATTTGAAATCTCAATCAATTTCAATGCTTTTATATTCTATCGACGCACAATACATAATGAAACATAAATATAAGTTTGTGACTATGTGTAAATACGAGTTTATCATGAATATTGTCGAAAAAAGAGAGCGACACATGCGAATTTCGTTAATTGCGGAGATAATATCGTGAAAACATTGAAATTACTCGTACCAAAGTTTGAAAAATGTTACCTATCGATTCGGACATTGTTTTTCTGAAGATCAAACATCTATTTAATCTTGGATTCGACGTTTTAACCTTGTTTCATAAGTGATATACGATTATTAGCTCATAAAGATGTATCGTCGAAAAACGAAATATGAAATCTCAATCAATTTCAATGCTTTAATATTCTATCGACACACAATACATAATGAAACAAAAATATAAGTTTGTTACTATGTGTAAATACGAGTATTTACATGTAAATTGTTGAAATTGAGATCGACACATGCAAATTTCGTTAATTACGGACATAAAATCTTGAAAACTTTGAAATTACTCGTACCACAGATTAAAAATGTTTCCAATCGATTCGGTAATTGTGTTTCCGAAGATCAAACATCTATTTAATCTTGGATTCGACGTTTTAACCTTGTTTCATAAGTCATACACGATTATTAGCTCATAAAGACGTATCGTCGAAAAACGAAATTTGAAATCTCAATCAATTTCAATGCTTTTATATTCTATCGACACAAAATACATAATGAAACTTAAATATAAGTTTGTGACTATGTGTAAATACGAGTTTATCATGAATATTGTCGAAAAATGAGAGCGACCCATGCGTATTTCGTTAATTGCGGAGATAAAATCGTGAAAACATTGAAATTACTCGTACCAAAGTTTGAAAAATGTTACCTATCGATTCGGACATTGTTTTTATGAAGATCAAACATCTATTTAATCTTGGATTCGACGTTTTAACCTTGTTTCATAAGTCATATACGATTATTAGCTCATAAAGATGTATCGTCGAAAAACGAAATATAAAATCTCAATCAATTTCAATGCTTTAATATTCTATCGACTCACAATACATAATGAAACAAAAATATAAGTTTGTTACTATGTGTAAATACGAGTATTTACATGTAAATTGTCGAAATTGAGATCGACACATGCAAATTTCGTTAATTACGGACATAAAATCTTGAAAACTTTGAAATTACTCGTACCACAGATTAAAAATGTTTCCAATCGATTCGGACATTTGACTTCTGAAGATCAAACATCTATTTAATCTTGGATTCGACGTTTTAACCTTGTTTCATAAGTCATACACGATTATTAGCTCATAAAGACGTATCGTCGAAAAACGAAATATGAAATCTCAATCAATTTCAATGCTTTAATATTCTATCGACTCACAATACATAATGAAACAAAAATATAAGTTTGTTACTATGTGTAAATACGAGTATTTACATGTAAATTGTCGAAATTGAGATCGACACATGGAAATTTCGTTAATTACGGACATAAAATCTTGAAAACTTTGAAATTACTCGTACCACAGATTAAAAATGTTTCCAATCGATTCGGTAATTGTGTTTCTGAAGATCAAACATCTATTTAATCTTGGATTCGACGTTTTAACCTTGTTTCATAAGTCATACACGATTATTAGCTCATAAAGACGTATCGTCGAAAAACGAAATTTGAAATCTCAATCAATTTCAATGCTTTTATATTCTATCGACGCACAATACATAATGAAACTTAAATATAAGTTTGTGACTATGTGTAAATGCGAGTTTATCATGAATATTGTCGAAAAATGGGAGCGACCCATGCGAATTTCGTTAATTGCGGAGATAAAATCGTGAAAACATTGAAATTACTCGTACCAAAGTTTGAAAAATGTTACCTATCGATTCGGACATTGTTTTTCTGAAGATCAAACATCTATTTAATCTTGGATTCGACGTTCTAACCTTGTTTCATAAGTCATATACGATTATTAGCTCATAAAGACGTATCGTCGAAAAACGAAATTTGAAATCTCAATCAATTTCAATGCTTTTATATTCTATCGACACAAAATACATAATGAAACTTAAATATAAGTTTGTGACTATGTGTAAATACGAGTTTATCATGAATATTGTCGAAAAATGAGAGCGACCCATGCGAATTTCGTTAATTGCGGAGATAAAATCGTGAAAACATTGAAATTACTCGTACCACAGATTAAAAATGTTTCCAATCGATTCGGACATTTGACTTCTGAAGATCAAACATCTATTTAATCTTGGATTCGACGTTTTAACCTTGTTTCATAAGTCATATACGATTATTAGCTCATAAAGACGTATCGTCGAAAAACGAAATATGAAATCTCAATCAATTTCAATGCTTTAATATTCTATCGACTCACAATACATAATGAAACAAAAATATAAGTTTGTCACTATGTGTAAATACGAGTATTTACATGTAAATTGTCGAAATTGAGATCGACACATGCAAATTTCGTTAATTACGGACATAAAATCTTGAAAACTTTGAAATTACTCGTACCACAGATTAAAAATGTTTCCAATCGATTCGGACATTTGACTTCTGAAGATCAAACATCTATTTAATCTTGGATTCGACGTTTTAACCTTGTTTCATAAGTCATACACGATTATTGGCTCATAAAGACGTATCGTCGAAATACGAAATTTGAAATCTCAATCAATTTCAATGATTTTATATTCTATCGACGCACAATACATAATGAAACTTAAATATAAGTTTGTGACTATGTGTAAATACGAGTTTATCATCAATATTGTCGAAAAATGAGAGCGACCCATGCGAATTTCGTTAATTGCGGAGATAAAATCGTGAAAACATTGAAATTACTCGTACCACAGATTAAAAATGTTTCCAATCGATTCGGACATTTGACTTCTGAAGATCAAACATCTATTTAATCTTGGATTCGACGTTTTAACCTTGTTTCATAAGTCATATACGATTATTAGCTCATAAAGACGTATCGTCGAAAAACGAAATATGAAATCTCAATCAATTTCAATGCTTTAATATTCTATCGACTCACAATACATAATGAAACAAAAATATAAGTTTGTCACTATGTGTAAATACGAGTATTTACATGTAAATTGTCGAAATTGAGATCGACACATGCAAATTTCGTTAATTACGGACATAAAATCTTGAAAACTTTGAAATTACTCGTACCACAGATTAAAAATGTTTCCAATCGATTCGGACATTTGACTTCTGAAGATCAAACATCTATTTAATCTTGGATTCGACGTTTTAACCTTGTTTCATAAGTCATACACGATTATTGGCTCATAAAGACGTATCGTCGAAATACGAAATTTGAAATCTCAATCAATTTCAATGATTTTATATTCTATCGACGCACAATACATAATGAAACTTAAATATAAGTTTGTGACTATGTGTAAATACGAGTTTATCATCAATATTGTCGAAAAATGAGAGCGACCCATGCGAATTTCGTTAATTGCGGATATAAAATCGTGAAAACATTGAAATTACTCGTACCAAAGTTTGAAAAATGTTACCTATCGATTCGGACATTGTTTTTCTGAAGATCAAACATCTATTTAATCTTGGATTCGACGTTTTAACCTTGTTTCATAAGTGATATACGATTATTAGCTCATAAAGACGTATCGTCGAAAAACGAAATATGAAATCTCAATCAATTTCAATGCTTTAATATTCTATCGACTCACAATACATAATGAAACAAAAATATAAGTTTGTCACTATGTGTAAATACGAGTATTTACATGTAAATTGTCGAAATTGAGATCGACACATGCAAATTTCGTTAATTACGGACATAAAATCTTGAAAACTTTGAAATTACTCGTACCACAGATTAAAAATGTTTCCAATCGATTCGGTAATTGTGTTTCCGAAGATCAAACATCTATTTAATCTTGGATTCGACGTTTTAACCTTGTTTCATAAGTCATACACGATTATTAGCTCATAAAGACGTATCGTCGAAAAACGAAATTTGAAATCTCAATCAATTTCAATGCTTTTATATTCTATCGACACAAAATACATAATGAAACTTAAATATAAGTTTGTGACTATGTGTAAATACGAGTTTATCATGAATATTGTCGAAAAATGAGAGCGACCCATGCGAATTTCGTTAATTGCGGAGATAAAATCGTGAAAACATTGAAATTACTCGTACCAAAGTTTGAAAAATGTTACCTATCGATTCGGACATTGTTTTTATGAAGATCAAACATCTATTTAATCTTGGATTCGACGTTTTAACCTTGTTTCATAAGTCATATACGATTATTAGCTCATAAAGATGTATCGTCGAAAAACGAAATATAAAATCTCAATCAATTTCAATGCTTTAATATTCTATCGACTCACAATACATAATGAAACAAAAATATAAGTTTGTTACTATGTGTAAATACGAGTATTTACATGTAAATTGTCGAAATTGAGATCGACACATGCAAATTTCGTTAATTACGGACATAAAATCTTGAAAACTTTGAAATTACTCGTACCACAGATTAAAAATGTTTCCAATCGATTCGGACATTTGACTTCTGAAGATCAAACATCTATTTAATCTTGGATTCGACGTTTTAACCTTGTTTCATAAGTCATACACGATTATTAGCTCATAAAGACGTATCGTCGAAAAACGAAATATGAAATCTCAATCAATTTCAATGCTTTAATATTCTATCGACTCACAATACATAATGAAACAAAAATATAAGTTTGTTACTATGTGTAAATACGAGTATTTACATGTAAATTGTCGAAATTGAGATCGACACATGGAAATTTCGTTAATTACGGACATAAAATCTTGAAAACTTTGAAATTACTCGTACCACAGATTAAAAATGTTTCCAATCGATTCGGTAATTGTGTTTCTGAAGATCAAACATCTATTTAATCTTGGATTCGACGTTTTAACCTTGTTTCATAAGTCATACACGATTATTAGCTCATAAAGACGTATCGTCGAAAAACGAAATTTGAAATCTCAATCAATTTCAATGCTTTTATATTCTATCGACGCACAATACATAATGAAACTTAAATATAAGTTTGTGACTATGTGTAAATACGAGTTTATCATGAATATTGTCGAAAAATGGGAGCGACCCATGCGAATTTCGTTAATTGCGGAGATAAAATCGTGAAAACATTGAAATTACTCGTACCAAAGTTTGAAAAATGTTACCTATCGATTCGGACATTGTTTTTCTGAAGATCAAACATCTATTTAATCTTGGATTCGACGTTTTAACCTTGTTTCATAAGTCATATACGATTATTAGCTCATAAAGACGTATCGTCGAAAAACGAAATATGAAATCTCAATCAATTTCAATGCTTTAATATTCTATCGACTCACAATACATAATGAAACAAAAATATAAGTTTGTCACTATGTGTAAATACGAGTATTTACATGTAAATTGTCGAAATTGAGATCGACACATGCAAATTTCGTTAATTACGGACATAAAATCTTGAAAACTTTGAAATTACTCGTACCACAGATTAAAAATGTTTCCAATCGATTCGGACATTTGACTTCTGAAGATCAAACATCTATTTAATCTTGGATTCGACGTTTTAACCTTGTTTCATAAGTCATACACGATTATTGGCTCATAAAGACGTATCGTCGAAATACGAAATTTGAAATCTCAATCAATTTCAATGATTTTATATTCTATCGACGCACAATACATAATGAAACTTAAATATAAGTTTG
The DNA here is from genome assembly GCF_910589235.1 of Vespa crabro. Taxonomy (NCBI): domain Eukaryota; kingdom Metazoa; phylum Arthropoda; class Insecta; order Hymenoptera; family Vespidae; genus Vespa; species Vespa crabro. The sequence goes on along the minus strand of NC_060956.1, from coordinate 11,500,290 downwards.
TGACTATGTGTAAATACGAGTTTATCATCAATATTGTCGAAAAATGAGAGCGACCCATGCGAATTTCGTTAATTGCGGATATAAAATCGTGAAAACATTGAAATTACTCGTACCAAAGTTTGAAAAATGTTACCTATCGATTCGGACATTGTTTTTCTGAAGATCAAACATCTATTTAATCTTGGATTCGACGTTTTAACCTTGTTTCATAAGTGATATACGATTATTAGCTCATAAAGACGTATCGTCGAAAAACGAAATATGAAATCTCAATCAATTTCAATGCTTTAATATTCTATCGACTCACAATACATAATGAAACAAAAATATAAGTTTGTCACTATGTGTAAATACGAGTATTTACATGTAAATTGTCGAAATTGAGATCGACACATGCAAATTTCGTTAATTACGGACATAAAATCTTGAAAACTTTGAAATTACTCGTACCACAGATTAAAAATGTTTCCAATCGATTCGGTATTTGTGTTTCTGAAGATCAAACATCTATTTAATCTTGGATTCGACGTTTTAACCTTGTTTCATAAGTCATACACGAATATTAGCTCATAAAGACGTATCGTCGAAAAACGAAATTTGAAATCTCAATCAATTTCAATGCTTTTATATTCTATCGACGCACAATACATAATGAAACTTAAATATAAGTTTGTGACTATGTGTAAATGCGAGTTTATCATGAATATTGTCGAAAAATGGGAGCGACCCATGCGAATTTCGTTAATTGCGGAGATAAAATCGTGAAAACATTGAAATTACTCGTACCAAAGTTTGAAAAATGTTACCTATCGATTCGGACATTGTTTTTCTGAAGATCAAACATCTATTTAATCTTGGATTCGACGTTCTAACCTTGTTTCATAAGTCATATACGATTATTAGCTCATAAAGACGTATCGTCGAAAAACGAAATTTGAAATCTCAATCAATTTCAATGCTTTTATATTCTATCGACACAAAATACATAATGAAACTTAAATATAAGTTTGTGACTATGTGTAAATACGAGTTTATCATGAATATTGTCGAAAAATGAGAGCGACCCATGCGAATTTCGTTAATTGCGGAGATAAAATCGTGAAAACATTGAAATTACTCGTACCACAGATTAAAAATGTTTCCAATCGATTCGGACATTTGACTTCTGAAGATCAAACATCTATTTAATCTTGGATTCGACGTTTTAACCTTGTTTCATAAGTGATATACGATTATTAGCTCATAAAGATGTATCGTCGAAAAACGAAATATGAAATCTCAATCAATTTCAATGCTTTAATATTCTATCGACACACAATACATAATGAAACAAAAATATAAGTTTGTTACTATGTGTAAATACGAGTATTTACATGTAAATTGTTGAAATTGAGATCGACACATGCAAATTTCGTTAATTACGGACATAAAATCTTGAAAACTTTGAAATTACTCGTACCACAGATTAAAAATGTTTCCAATCGATTCGGTAATTGTGTTTCCGAAGATCAAACATCTATTTAATCTTGGATTCGACGTTTTAACCTTGTTTCATAAGTCATACACGATTATTAGCTCATAAAGACGTATCGTCGAAAAACGAAATTTGAAATCTCAATCAATTTCAATGCTTTTATATTCTATCGACACAAAATACATAATGAAACTTAAATATAAGTTTGTGACTATGTGTAAATACGAGTTTATCATGAATATTGTCGAAAAATGAGAGCGACCCATGCGAATTTCGTTAATTGCGGAGATAAAATCGTGAAAACATTGAAATTACTCGTACCAAAGTTTGAAAAATGTTACCTATCGATTCGGACATTGTTTTTATGAAGATCAAACATCTATTTAATCTTGGATTCGACGTTTTAACCTTGTTTCATAAGTCATATACGATTATTAGCTCATAAAGATGTATCGTCGAAAAACGAAATATAAAATCTCAATCAATTTCAATGCTTTAATATTCTATCGACTCACAATACATAATGAAACAAAAATATAAGTTTGTTACTATGTGTAAATACGAGTATTTACATGTAAATTGTCGAAATTGAGATCGACACATGCAAATTTCGTTAATTACGGACATAAAATCTTGAAAACTTTGAAATTACTCGTACCACAGATTAAAAATGTTTCCAATCGATTCGGACATTGGATTTCTGAAGATCAAACATCTAATTTATCTTGGAATCGACGTTTTAACCTTGTTTCATAAGTCATACACGATTATTAGCTCATAAAGACGTATCGTCGAAAAACGAAATATGAAATCTCAATCAATTTCAATGCTTTAATATTCTATCGACTCACAATACATAATGAAACAAAAATATAAGTTTGTCACTATGTGTAAATACGAGTATTTACATGTAAATTGTCGAAATTGAGATCGACACATGGAAATTTCGTTAATTACGGACATAAAATCTTGAAAACTTTGAAATTACTCGTACCACAGATTAAAAATGTTTCCAATCGATTCGGTAATTGTTTTTCTGAAGATCAAACATCTATTTAATCTTGGAATCGACGTTTTAACCTTGTTTCATAAGTCATACACGATTATTAGCTCATAAAGACGTATCGTCGAAAAACGAAATTTGAAATCTCAATCAATTTCAATGCTTTTATATTCTATCGACGCACAATACATAATGAAACACAAATATAAGTTTGTGACTATGTGTAAATACGAGTTTATCATGAATATTGTCGAAAAATGGGAGCGACCCATGCGAATTTCGTTAATTGCGGAGATAAAATCGTGAAAACATTGAAATTACTCGTACCAAAGTTTGAAAAATGTTACCTATCGATTCGGACATTGTTTTTCTGAAGATCAAACATCTATTTAATCTTGGATTCGACGTTTTAACCTTGTTTCATAAGTCATATACGATTATTAGCTCATAAAGACGTATCGTCGAAAAACGAAATATGAAATCTCAATCAATTTCAATGCTTTAATATTCTATCGACTCACAATACATAATGAAACAAAAATATAAGTTTGTCACTATGTGTAAATACGAGTATTTACATGTAAATTGTCGAAATTGAGATCGACACATGCAAATTTCGTTAATTACGGACATAAAATCTTGAAAACTTTGAAATTACTCGTACCACAGATTAAAAATGTTTCCAATCGATTCGGACATTTGACTTCTGAAGATCAAACATCTATTTAATCTTGGATTCGACGTTTTAACCTTGTTTCATAAGTCATACACGATTATTGGCTCATAAAGACGTATCGTCGAAATACGAAATTTGAAATCTCAATCAATTTCAATGATTTTATATTCTATCGACGCACAATACATAATGAAACTTAAATATAAGTTTGTGACTATGTGTAAATACGAGTTTATCATCAATATTGTCGAAAAATGAGAGCGACCCATGCGAATTTCGTTAATTGCGGATATAAAATCGTGAAAACATTGAAATTACTCGTACCAAAGTTTGAAAAATGTTACCTATCGATTCGGACATTGTTTTTCTGAAGATCAAACATCTATTTAATCTTGGATTCGACGTTTTAACCTTGTTTCATAAGTCATATACGATTATTAGCTCATAAAGACGTATCGTCGAAAAACGAAATATGAAATCTCAATCAATTTCAATGCTTTAATATTCTATCGACTCACAATACATAATGAAACAAAAATATAAGTTTGTCACTATGTGTAAATACGAGTATTTACATGTAAATTGTCGAAATTGAGATCGACACATGCAAATTTCGTTAATTACGGACATAAAATCTTGAAAACTTTGAAATTACTCGTACCACAGATTAAAAATGTTTCCAATCGATTCGGTATTTGTGTTTCTGAAGATCAAACATCTATTTAATCTTGGATTCGACGTTTTAACCTTGTTTCATAAGTCATACACGAATATTAGCTCATAAAGACGTATCGTCGAAAAACGAAATTTGAAATCTCAATCAATTTCAATGCTTTTATATTCTATCGACGCACAATACATAATGAAACTTAAATATAAGTTTGTGACTATGTGTAAATGCGAGTTTATCATGAATATTGTCGAAAAATGGGAGCGACCCATGCGAATTTCGTTAATTGCGGAGATAAAATCGTGAAAACATTGAAATTACTCGTACCAAAGTTTGAAAAATGTTACCTATCGATTCGGACATTGTTTTTCTGAAGATCAAACATCTATTTAATCTTGGATTCGACGTTCTAACCTTGTTTCATAAGTCATATACGATTATTAGCTCATAAAGACGTATCGTCGAAAAACGAAATTTGAAATCTCAATCAATTTCAATGCTTTTATATTCTATCGACACAAAATACATAATGAAACTTAAATATAAGTTTGTGACTATGTGTAAATACGAGTTTATCATGAATATTGTCGAAAAATGAGAGCGACCCATGCGAATTTCGTTAATTGCGGAGATAAAATCGTGAAAACATTGAAATTACTCGTACCACAGATTAAAAATGTTTCCAATCGATTCGGACATTTGACTTCTGAAGATCAAACATCTATTTAATCTTGGATTCGACGTTTTAACCTTGTTTCATAAGTCATATACGATTATTAGCTCATAAAGACGTATCGTCGAAAAACGAAATATGAAATCTCAATCAATTTCAATGCTTTAATATTCTATCGACTCACAATACATAATGAAACAAAAATATAAGTTTGTCACTATGTGTAAATACGAGTATTTACATGTAAATTGTCGAAATTGAGATCGACACATGCAAATTTCGTTAATTACGGACATAAAATCTTGAAAACTTTGAAATTACTCGTACCACAGATTAAAAATGTTTCCAATCGATTCGGACATTTGACTTCTGAAGATCAAACATCTATTTAATCTTGGATTCGACGTTTTAACCTTGTTTCATAAGTCATACACGATTATTGGCTCATAAAGACGTATCGTCGAAATACGAAATTTGAAATCTCAATCAATTTCAATGATTTTATATTCTATCGACGCACAATACATAATGAAACTTAAATATAAGTTTGTGACTATGTGTAAATACGAGTTTATCATCAATATTGTCGAAAAATGAGAGCGACCCATGCGAATTTCGTTAATTGCGGATATAAAATCGTGAAAACATTGAAATTACTCGTACCAAAGTTTGAAAAATGTTACCTATCGATTCGGACATTGTTTTTCTGAAGATCAAACATCTATTTAATCTTGGATTCGACGTTTTAACCTTGTTTCATAAGTGATATACGATTATTAGCTCATAAAGACGTATCGTCGAAAAACGAAATATGAAATCTCAATCAATTTCAATGCTTTAATATTCTATCGACTCACAATACATAATGAAACAAAAATATAAGTTTGTCACTATGTGTAAATACGAGTATTTACATGTAAATTGTCGAAATTGAGATCGACACATGCAAATTTCGTTAATTACGGACATAAAATCTTGAAAACTTTGAAATTACTCGTACCACAGATTAAAAATGGTTCCAATCGATTCGGTATTTGTGTTTCTGAAGATCAAACATCTATTTAATCTTGGATTCGACGTTTTAACCTTGTTTCATAAGTCATACACGAATATTAGCTCATAAAGACGTATCGTCGAAATACGAAATTTGAAATCTCAATCAATTTCAATGATTTTATATTCTATCGACGCACAATACATAATGAAACTTAAATATAAGTTTGTGACTATGTGTAAATACGAGTTTATCATCAATATTGTCGAAAAATGAGAGCGACCCATGCGAATTTCGTTAATTGCGGATATAAAATCGTGAAAACATTGAAATTACTCGTACCAAAGTTTGAAAAATGTTACCTATCGATTCGGACATTGTTTTTCTGAAGATCAAACATCTATTTAATCTTGGATTCGACGTTTTAACCTTGTTTCATAAGTGATATACGATTATTAGCTCATAAAGACGTATCGTCGAAAAACGAAATATGAAATCTCAATCAATTTCAATGCTTTAATATTCTATCGACTCACAATACATAATGAAACAAAAATATAAGTTTGTCACTATGTGTAAATACGAGTATTTACATGTAAATTGTCGAAATTGAGATCGACACATGCAAATTTCGTTAATTACGGACATAAAATCTTGAAAACTTTGAAATTACTCGTACCACAGATTAAAAATGTTTCCAATCGATTCGGTATTTGTGTTTCTGAAGATCAAACATCTATTTAATCTTGGATTCGACGTTTTAACCTTGTTTCATAAGTCATACACGAATATTAGCTCATAAAGACGTATCGTCGAAAAACGAAATTTGAAATCTCAATCAATTTCAATGCTTTTATATTCTATCGACGCACAATACATAATGAAACTTAAATATAAGTTTGTGACTATGTGTAAATGCGAGTTTATCATGAATATTGTCGAAAAATGGGAGCGACCCATGCGAATTTCGTTAATTGCGGAGATAAAATCGTGAAAACATTGAAATTACTCGTACCAAAGTTTGAAAAATGTTACCTATCGATTCGGACATTGTTTTTCTGAAGATCAAACATCTATTTAATCTTGGATTCGACGTTCTAACCTTGTTTCATAAGTCATATACGATTATTAGCTCATAAAGACGTATCGTCGAAAAACGAAATTTGAAATCTCAATCAATTTCAATGCTTTTATATTCTATCGACACAAAATACATAATGAAACTTAAATATAAGTTTGTGACTATGTGTAAATACGAGTTTATCATGAATATTGTCGAAAAATGAGAGCGACACATGCGAATTTCGTTAATTGCGGAGATAAAATCGTGAAAACATTGAAATTACTCGTACCACAGATTAAAAATGTTTCCAATCGATTCGGACATTTGACTTCTGAAGATCAAACATCTATTTAATCTTGGATTCGACGTTTTAACCTTGTTTCATAAGTCATATACGATTATTAGCTCATAAAGACGTATCGTCGAAAAACGAAATATGAAATCTCAATCAATTTCAATGCTTTAATATTCTATCGACTCACAATACATAATGAAACAAAAATATAAGTTTGTCACTATGTGTAAATACGAGTATTTACATGTAAATTGTCGAAATTGAGATCGACACATGCAAATTTCGTTAATTACGGACATAAAATCTTGAAAACTTTGAAATTACTCGTACCACAGATTAAAAATGTTTCCAATCGATTCGGACATTTGACTTCTGAAGATCAAACATCTAATTTATCTTGGAATCGACGTTTTAACCTTGTTTCATAAGTCATACACGATTATTGGCTCATAAAGACGTATCGTCGAAATACGAAATTTGAAATCTCAATCAATTTCAATGATTTTATATTCTATCGACGCACAATACATAATGAAACTTAAATATAAGTTTGTGACTATGTGTAAATACGAGTTTATCATCAATATTGTCGAAAAATGAGAGCGACCCATGCGAATTTCGTTAATTGCGGATATAAAATCGTGAAAACATTGAAATTACTCGTACCAAAGTTTGAAAAATGTTACCTATCGATTCGGACATTGTTTTTCTGAAGATCAAACATCTATTTAATCTTGGATTCGACGTTTTAACCTTGTTTCATAAGTGATATACGATTATTAGCTCATAAAGACGTATCGTCGAAAAACGAAATATGAAATCTCAATCAATTTCAATGCTTTAATATTCTATCGACTCACAATACATAATGAAACAAAAATATAAGTTTGTCACTATGTGTAAATACGAGTATTTACATGTAAATTGTCGAAATTGAGATCGACACATGCAAATTTCGTTAATTACGGACATAAAATCTTGAAAACTTTGAAATTACTCGTACCACAGATTAAAAATGTTTCCAATCGATTCGGACATTTGACTTCTGAAGATCAAACATCTATTTAATCTTGGATTCGACGTTTTAACCTTGTTTCATAAGTCATACACGATTATTAGCTCATAAAGACGTATCGTCGAAAAACGAAATATGAAATCTCAATCAATTTCAATGCTTTAATATTCTATCGACTCACAATACATAATGAAACAAAAATATAAGTTTGTTACTATGTGTAAATACGAGTATTTACATGTAAATTGTCGAAATTGAGATCGACACATGCAAATTTCGTTAATTACGGACATAAAATCTTGAAAACTTTGAAATTACTCGTACCACAGATTAAAAATGTTTCCAATCGATTCGGTAATTGTTTTTCTGAAGATCAAACATCTATTTAATCTTGGATTCGACGTTTTAACCTTGTTTCATAAGTCATACACGATTATTAGCTCATAAAGACGTATCGTCGAAAAACGAAATTTGAAATCTCAATCAATTTCAATGCTTTTATATTCTATCGACGCACAATACATAATGAAACTTAAATATAAGTTTGTGACTATGTGTAAATACGAGTTTATCATGAATATTGTCGAAAAATGGGAGCGACCCATGCGAATTTCGTTAATTGCGGAGATAAAATCGTGAAAACATTGAAATTACTCGTACCAAAGTTTGAAAAATGTTACCTATCGATTCGGACATTGTTTTTCTGAAGATCAAACATCTATTTAATCTTGGATTCGACGTTTTAACCTTGTTTCATAAGTGATATACGATTATTAGCTCATAAAGATGTATCGTCGAAAAACGAAATATGAAATCTCAATCAATTTCAATGCTTTAATATTCTATCGACACACAATACATAATGAAACAAAAATATATGTTTGTTACTATGTGTAAATACGAGTATTTACATGTAAATTGTTGAAATTGAGATCGACACATGCAAATTTCGTTAATTACGGACATAAAATCTTGAAAACTTTGAAATTACTCGTACCACAGATTAAAAATGTTTCCAATCGATTCGGTAATTGTGTTTCTGAAGATCAAACATCTATTTAATCTTGGATTCGACGTTTTAACCTTGTTTCATAAGTCATACACGATTATTAGCTCATAAAGACGTATCGTCGAAAAACGAAATTTGAAATCTCAATCAATTTCAATGCTTTTATATTCTATCGACGCACAATACATAATGAAACTTAAATATAAGTTTGTGACTATGTGTAAATGCGAGTTTATCATGAATATTGTCGAAAAATGGGAGCGACCCATGCGAATTTCGTTAATTGCGGAGATAAAATCGTGAAAACATTGAAATTACTCGTACCAAAGTTTGAAAAATGTTACCTATCGATTCGGACATTGTTTTTCTGAAGATCAAACATCTATTTAATCTTGGATTCGACGTTCTAACCTTGTTTCATAAGTCATATACGATTATTAGCTCATAAAGACGTATCGTCGAAAAACGAAATTTGAAATCTCAATCAATTTCAATGCTTTTATATTCTATCGACACACAATACATAATGAAACTTAAATATAAGTTTGTGACTATGTGTAAATACGAGTATTTACATGTAAATCGTCGAAATTGAGATCGACACATGCAAATTTCGTTAATTACGGACATAAAATCTTGAAAACTTTGAAATTACTCGTACCACAGATTAAAAATGTTTCCAATCGATTCGGACATTTGACTTCTGAAGATCAAACATCTATTTAATCTTGGATTCGACGTTTTAACCTTGTTTCATAAGTCATACACGATTATTAGCTCCTAAAGACGTATCGTCGAAATACGAAATTTGAAATCTCAATCAATTTCAATGCTTTTATATTCTATCGACGCACAATACATAATGAAACTTAAATATAAGTTTGTGACTATGTGTAAATACGAGTTTATCATCAATATTGTCGAAAAATGAGAGCGACCCATGCGAATTTCGTTAATTGCGGATATAAAATCGTGAAAACATTGAAATTACTCGTACCAAAGTTTGAAAAATGTTACCTATCGATTCAGACATTGTTTGTCTGAAGATCAAACATCTATTTAATCTTGGATTCGACGTTTTAACCTTGTTTCATAAGTGATATACGATTATTAGCTCATAAAGACGTATCGTCGAAAAACGAAATATGAAATCTCAATCAATTTCAATGCTTTAATATTCTATCGACTCACAATACATAATGAAACAAAAATATAAGTTTGTCACTATGTGTAAATACGAGTATTTACATGTAAATTGTCGAAATTGAGATCGACACATGCAAATTTCGTTAATTACGGACATAAAATCTTGAAAACTTTGAAATTACTCGTACCACAGATTAAAAATGTTTCCAATCGATTCGGACATTTGACTTCTGAAGATCAAACATCTATTTAATCTTGGATTCGACGTTTTAACCTTGTTTCATAAGTCATACACGATTATTAGCTCATAAAGACGTATCGTCGAAATACGAAATTTGAAATCTCAATCAATTTCAATGATTTTATATTCTATCGACGCACAATACATAATGAAACTTAAATATAAGTTTGTGACTATGTGTAAATACGAGTTTATCATTAATATTGTCGAAAAATGAGAGCGACCCATGCGAATTTCGTTAATTGCGGATATAAAATCGTGAAAACATTGAAATTACTCGTACCAAAGTTTGAAAAATGTTACCTATCGATTCGGACATTGTTTTTCTGAAGATCAAACATCTATTTAATCTTGGATTCGACGTTTTAACCTTGTTTCATAAGTGATATACGATTATTAGCTCATAAAGACGTATCGTCGAAAAACGAAATATGAAATCTCAATCAATTTCAATGCTTTAATATTCTATCGACTCACAATACATAATGAAACAAAAATATAAGTTTGTCACTATGTGTAAATACGAGTATTTACATGTAAATTGTCGAAATTGAGATCGACACATGCAAATTTCGTTAATTACGGACATAAAATCTTGAAAACTTTGAAATTACTCGTACCACAGATTAAAAATGTTTCCAATCGATTCGGTATTTGTGTTTCTGAAGATCAAACATCTATTTAATCTTGGATTCGACGTTTTAACCTTGTTTCATAAGTCATACACGATTATTAGCTCATAAAGACGTATCGTCGAAAAACGAAATTTGAAATCTCAATCAATTTCAATGCTTTTATATTCTATCGACGCACAATACATAATGAAACTTAAATATAAGTTTGTGACTATGTGTAAATACGAGTTTATCATGAATATTGTCGAAAAATGGGAGCGACCCATGCGAATTTCGTTAATTGCGGAGATAAAATCGTGAAAACATTGAAAGTACCCCTACCACAGTTTGAAAAATGTTACCAATCGATTCGGACATTGTTTTTCTGAAGATCAAACATCTATTTAATCTTGGATTCGACGTTTTATCCTTGTTTCATAAGTGATATACGATTATTAGCTCATAAAGATGTATCGTCGAAAAACGAAATATGAAATCTCAATCAATTTCAATGCTTTAATATTCTATCGACACACAATACATAATGAAACAAAAATATAAGTTTGTTACTACGTGTAAATACGAGTATTTACATGTAAATTGTTGAAATTGAGATCGACACATGCAAATTTCGTTAATTACGGACATAAAATCTTGAAAACTTTGAAATTACTCGTACCACAGATTAAAAATGTTTCCAATCGATTCGGTAATTGTGTTTCTGAAGATCAAACATCTATTTAATCTTGGATTCGACGTTTTAACCTTGTTTCATATGTCATACACGATTATTAGCTCATAAAGACGTATCGTCGAAAAACGAAATTTGAAATCTCAATCAATTTCAATGCTTTTATATTCTATCGACGCACAATACATAATGAAACTTAAATATAAGTTTGTGACTATGTGTAAATGCGAGTTTATCATGAATATTGTCGAAAAATGGGAGCGACCCATGCGAATTTCGTTAATTGCGGAGATAAAATCGTGAAAACATTGAAATTACTCGTACCAAAGTTTGAAAAATGTTACCTATCGATTCGGACATTGTTTTTCTGAAGATCAAACATCTATTTAATCTTGGATTCGACGTTCTAACCTTGTTTCATTAGTCATATACGATTATTAGCTCATAAAGATGTATCGTCGAAAAACGAAATATGAAATCTCAATCAATTTCAATGCTTTAATATTCTATCGACTCAAAATACATAATGAAACAAAAATATAAGTTTGTTACTATGTGTAAATACGAGTATTTACATGTAAATTGTCGAAATTGAGATCGACACATGCAAATTTCGTTAATTACGGACATAAAATCTTGAAAACTTTGAAATTACTCGTACCACAGATTAAAAATGTTTCCAATCGATTCGGACATTTGACTTCTGAAGATCAAACATCTATTTAATCTTGGATTCGACGTTTTAACCTTGTTTCATAAGTCATACACGATTATTAGCTCATAAAGACGTATCGTCGAAATACGAAATTTGAAATCTCAATCAATTTCAATGCTTTTATATTCTATCGACGCACAATACATAATGAAACTTAAATATAAGTTTGTGACTATGTGTAAATACGAGTTTATCATCAATATTGTCGAAAAATGAGAGCGACCCATGCGAATTTCGTTAATTGCGGATATAAAATCGTGAAAACATTGAAATTACTCGTACCAAAGTTTGAAAAATGTTACCTATCGATTCGGACATTGTTTTTCTGAAGATCAAACATCTATTTAATCTTGGATTCGACGTTTTAACCTTGTTTCATAAGTGATATACGATTATTAGCTCATAAAGACGTATCGTCGAAAAACGAAATATGAAATCTCAATCAATTTCAATGCTTTAATATTCTATCGACTCACAATACATAATGAAACAAAAATATAAGTTTGTCACTATGTGTAAATACGAGTATTTACATGTAAATTGTCGAAATTGAGATCGACACATGCAAATTTCGTTAATTACGGACATAAAATCTTGAAAACTTTGAAATTACTCGTACCACAGATTAAAAATGTTTCCAATCGATTCGGACATTTGACTTCTGAAGATCAAACATCTATTTAATCTTGGATTCGACGTTTTAACCTTGTTTCATAAGTCATACACGATTATTAGCTCATAAAGACGTATCGTCGAAAAACGAAATTTGAAATCTCAATCAATTTCAATGCTTTTATATTCTATCGACGCACAATACATAATGAAACTTAAATATAAGTTTGTGACTATGTGTAAATACGAGTTTATCATGAATATTGTCGAAAAATGGGAGCGACCCATGCGAATTTCGTTAATTGCGGAGATAAAATCGTGAAAACATTGAAATTACTCGTACCAAAGTTTGAAAAATGTTACCTATCGATTCGGACATTGTTTTTCTGAAGATCAAACATCTATTTAATCTTGGATTCGACGTTTTAACCTTGTTTCATAAGTCATATACGATTATTAGCTCATAAAGATGTATCGTCGAAAAACGAAATATAAAATCTCAATCAATTTCAATGCTTTAATATTCTATCGACTCACAATACATAATGAAACAAAAATATAAGTTTGTTACTATGTGTAAATACGAGTATTTACATGTAAATTGTCGAAATTGAGATCGACACATGCAAATTTCGTTAATTACGGACATAAAATCTTGAAAACTTTGAAATTACTCGTACCACAGATTAAAAATGTTTCCAATCGATTCGGACATTTGACTTCTGAAGATCAAACATCTATTTAATCTTGGATTCGACGTTTTAACCTTGTTTCATAAGTCATACACGATTATTAGCTCATAAAGACGTATCGTCGAAAAACGAAATATGAAATCTCAATCAATTTCAATGCTTTAATATTCTATCGACTCACAATACATAATGAAACAAAAATATAAGTTTGTCACTATGTGTAAATACGAGTATTTACATGTAAATTGTCGAAATTGAGATCGACACATGCAAATTTCGTTAATTACGGACATAAAATCTTGAAAACTTTGAAATTACTCGTACCACAGATTAAAAATGTTTCCAATCGATTCGGTAATTGTGTTTCTGAAGATCAAACATCTATTTAATCTTGGATTCGACGTTTTAACCTTGTTTCATAAGTCATACACGATTATTAGCTCATAAAGACGTATCGTCGAAAAACGAAATTTGAAATCTCAATCAATTTCAATGCTTTTATATTCTATCGACGCACAATACATAATGAAACTTAAATATAAGTTTGTGACTATGTGTAAATACGAGTTTATCATGAATATTGTCGAAAAATGGGAGCGACCCATGCGAATTTCGTTAATTGCGGAGATAAAATCGTGAAAACATTGAAATTACTCGTACCAAAGTTTGAAAAATGTTACCTATCGATTCGGACATTGTTTTTCTGAAGATCAAACATCTATTTAATCTTGGATTCGACGTTTTAACCTTGTTTCATAAGTGATATACGATTATTAGCTCATAAAGATGTATCGTCGAAAAACGAAATATGAAATCTCAATCAATTTCAATGCTTTAATATTCTATCGACACACAATACATAATGAAACAAAAATATATGTTTGTTACTATGTGTAAATACGAGTATTTACATGTAAATTGTTGAAATTGAGATCGACACATGCAAATTTCGTTAATTACGGACATAAAATCTTGAAAACTTTGAAATTACTCGTACCACAGATTAAAAATGTTTCCAATCGATTCGGTAATTGTGTTTCTGAAGATCAAACATCTATTTAATCTTGGATTCGACGTTTTAACCTTGTTTCATAAGTCATACACGATTATTAGCTCATAAAGACGTATCGTCGAAAAACGAAATTTGAAATCTCAATCAATTTCAATGCTTTTATATTCTATCGACGCACAATACATAATGAAACTTAAATATAAGTTTGTGACTATGTGTAAATGCGAGTTTATCATGAATATTGTCGAAAAATGGGAGCGACCCATGCGAATTTCGTTAATTGCGGAGATAAAATCGTGAAAACATTGAAATTACTCGTACCAAAGTTTGAAAAATGTTACCTATCGATTCGGACATTGTTTTTCTGAAGATCAAACATCTATTTAATCTTGGATTCGACGTTCTAACCTTGTTTCATAAGTCATATACGATTATTAGCTCATAAAGACGTATCGTCGAAAAACGAAATTTGAAATCTCAATCAATTTCAATGCTTTTATATTCTATCGACACACAATACATAATGAAACTTAAATATAAGTTTGTGACTATGTGTAAATACGAGTATTTACATGTAAATCGTCGAAATTGAGATCGACACATGCAAATTTCGTTAATTACGGACATAAAATCTTGAAAACTTTGAAATTACTCGTACCACAGATTAAAAATGTTTCCAATCGATTCGGACATTTGACTTCTGAAGATCAAACATCTATTTAATCTTGGATTCGACGTTTTAACCTTGTTTCATAAGTCATACACGATTATTAGCTCCTAAAGACGTATCGTCGAAATACGAAATTTGAAATCTCAATCAATTTCAATGCTTTTATATTCTATCGACGCACAATACATAATGAAACTTAAATATAAGTTTGTGACTATGTGTAAATACGAGTTTATCATCAATATTGTCGAAAAATGAGAGCGACCCATGCGAATTTCGTTAATTGCGGATATAAAATCGTGAAAACATTGAAATTACTCGTACCAAAGTTTGAAAAATGTTACCTATCGATTCAGACATTGTTTGTCTGAAGATCAAACATCTATTTAATCTTGGATTCGACGTTTTAACCTTGTTTCATAAGTGATATACGATTATTAGCTCATAAAGACGTATCGTCGAAAAACGAAATATGAAATCTCAATCAATTTCAATGCTTTAATATTCTATCGACTCACAATACATAATGAAACAAAAATATAAGTTTGTCACTATGTGTAAATACGAGTATTTACATGTAAATTGTCGAAATTGAGATCGACACATGCAAATTTCGTTAATTACGGACATAAAATCTTGAAAACTTTGAAATTACTCGTACCACAGATTAAAAATGTTTCCAATCGATTCGGACATTGGACTTCTGAAGATCAAACATCTATTTAATCTTGGATTCGACGTTTTAACCTTGTTTCATAAGTCATACACGATTATTAGCTCATAAAGACGTATCGTCGAAATACGAAATTTGAAATCTCAATCAATTTCAATGATTTTATATTCTATCGACGCACAATACATAATGAAACTTAAATATAAGTTTGTGACTATGTGTAAATACGAGTTTATCATTAATATTGTCGAAAAATGAGAGCGACCCATGCGAATTTCGTTAATTGCGGATATAAAATCGTGAAAACATTGAAATTACTCGTACCAAAGTTTGAAAAATGTTACCTATCGATTCGGACATTGTTTTTCTGAAGATCAAACATCTATTTAATCTTGGATTCGACGTTTTAACCTTGTTTCATAAGTCATATACGATTATTAGCTCATAAAGACGTATCGTCGAAAAACGAAATATGAAATCTCAATCAATTTCAATGCTTTAATATTCTATCGACTCACAATACATAATGAAACAAAAATATAAGTTTGTCACTATGTGTAAATACGAGTATTTACATGTAAATTGTCGAAATTGAGATCGACACATGCAAATTTCGTTAATTACGGACATAAAATCTTGAAAACTTTGAAATTACTCGTACCACAGATTAAAAATGTTTCCAATCGATTCGGTATTTGTGTTTCTGAAGATCAAACATCTATTTAATCTTGGATTCGACGTTTTAACCTTGTTTCATAAGTCATACACGATTATTAGCTCATAAAGACGTATCGTCGAAAAACGAAATTTGAAATCTCAATCAATTTCAATGCTTTTATATTCTATCGACGCACAATACATAATGAAACTTAAATATAAGTTTGTGACTATGTGTAAATACGAGTTTATCATGAATATTGTCGAAAAATGGGAGCGACCCATGCGAATTTCGTTAATTGCGGAGATAAAATCTTGAAAACATTGAAAGTACCCCTACCACAGTTTGAAAAATGTTACCAATCGATTCGGACATTGGATTTCTGAAGATCAAACATCTATTTTATCTTGGAGTCGACGTTTTATCCTTGTTTCATAAGTGATATACGATTATTAGCTCATAAAGATGTATCGTCGAAAAACGAAATATGAAATCTCAATCAATTTCAATGCTTTAATATTCTATCGACACACAATACATAATGAAACAAAAATATAAGTTTGTTACTACGTGTAAATACGAGTATTTACATGTAAATTGTTGAAATTGAGATCGACACATGCAAATTTCGTTAATTACGGACATAAAATCTTGAAAACTTTGAAATTACTCGTACCACAGATTAAAAATGTTTCCAATCGATTCGGTAATTGTGTTTCTGAAGATCAAACATCTATTTAATCTTGGATTCGACGTTTTAACCTTGTTTCATATGTCATACACGATTATTAGCTCATAAAGACGTATCGTCGAAAAACGAAATTTGAAATCTCAATCAATTTCAATGCTTTTATATTCTATCGACGCACAATACATAATGAAACTTAAATATAAGTTTGTGACTATGTGTAAATGCGAGTTTATCATGAATATTGTCGAAAAATGGGAGCGACCCATGCGAATTTCGTTAATTGCGGAGATAAAATCGTGAAAACATTGAAATTACTCGTACCAAAGTTTGAAAAATGTTACCTATCGATTCGGACATTGTTTTTCTGAAGATCAAACATCTATTTAATCTTGGATTCGACGTTCTAACCTTGTTTCATTAGTCATATACGATTATTAGCTCATAAAGATGTATCGTCGAAAAACGAAATATGAAATCTCAATCAATTTCAATGCTTTAATATTCTATCGACTCAAAATACATAATGAAACAAAAATATAAGTTTGTTACTATGTGTAAATACGAGTATTTACATGTAAATTGTCGAAATTGAGATCGACACATGCAAATTTCGTTAATTACGGACATAAAATCTTGAAAACTTTGAAATTACTCGTACCACAGATTAAAAATGTTTCCAATCGATTCGGACATTTGACTTCTGAAGATCAAACATCTATTTAATCTTGGATTCGACGTTTTAACCTTGTTTCATAAGTCATACACGATTATTAGCTCATAAAGACGTATCGTCGAAATACGAAATTTGAAATCTCAATCAATTTCAATGCTTTTATATTCTATCGACGCACAATACATAATGAAACTTAAATATAAGTTTGTGACTATGTGTAAATACGAGTTTATCATCAATATTGTCGAAAAATGAGAGCGACCCATGCGAATTTCGTTAATTGCGGATATAAAATCGTGAAAACATTGAAATTACTCGTACCAAAGTTTGAAAAATGTTACCTATCGATTCGGACATTGTTTTTCTGAAGATCAAACATCTATTTAATCTTGGATTCGACGTTTTAACCTTGTTTCATAAGTCATATACGATTATTAGCTCATAAAGACGTATCGTCGAAAAACGAAATATGAAATCTCAATCAATTTCAATGCTTTAATATTCTATCGACTCACAATACATAATGAAACAAAAATATAAGTTTGTCACTATGTGTAAATACGAGTATTTACATGTAAATTGTCGAAATTGAGATCGACACATGCAAATTTCGTTAATTACGGACATAAAATCTTGAAAACTTTGAAATTACTCGTACCACAGATTAAAAATGTTTCCAATCGATTCGGACATTGGATTTCTGAAGATCAAACATCTAATTTATCTTGGAATCGACGTTTTAACCTTGTTTCATAAGTCATACACGATTATTAGCTCATAAAGACGTATCGTCGAAAAACGAAATTTGAAATCTCAATCAATTTCAATGCTTTTATATTCTATCGACGCACAATACATAATGAAACTTAAATATAAGTTTGTGACTATGTGTAAATACGAGTTTATCATGAATATTGTCGAAAAATGGGAGCGACCCATGCGAATTTCGTTAATTGCGGAGATAAAATCGTGAAAACATTGAAATTACTCGTACCAAAGTTTGAAAAATGTTACCTATCGATTCGGACATTGTTTTTCTGAAGATCAAACATCTATTTAATCTTGGATTCGACGTTTTAACCTTGTTTCATAAGTGATATACGATTATTAGCTCATAAAGATGTATCGTCGAAAAACGAAATATGAAATCTCAATCAATTTCAATGCTTTAATATTCTATCGACACACAATACATAATGAAACAAAAATATAAGTTTGTTACTATGTGTAAATACGAGTATTTACATGTAAATTGTTGAAATTGAGATCGACACATGCAAATTTCGTTAATTACGAACATAAAATCTTGAAAACTTTGAAATTACTCGTACCACAGATTAAAAATGTTTCCAATCGATTCGGACATTTGACTTCTGAAGATCAAACATCTATTTAATCTTGGATTCGACGTTTTAACCTTGTTTCATAAGTCATACACGATTATTAGCTCATAAAGACGTATCGTCGAAATACGAAATTTGAAATCTCAATCAATTTCAATGATTTTATATTCTATCGACGCACAATACATAATGAAACTTAAATATAAGTTTGTTACTACGTGTAAATACGAGTATTTACATGTAAATTGTTGAAATTGAGATCGACACATGCAAATTTCGTTAATTACGGACATAAAATCTTGAAAACTTTGAAATTACTCGTACCACAGATTAAAAATGTTTCCAATCGATTCGGTAATTGTGTTTCTGAAGATCAAACATCTATTTAATCTTGGATTCGACGTTTTAACCTTGTTTCATAAGTCATACACGATTATTAGCTCATAAAGACGTATCGTCGAAAAACGAAATTTGAAATCTCAATCAATTTCAATGCTTTTATATTCTATCGACGCACAATACATAATGAAACTTAAATATAAGTTTGTGACTATGTGTAAATGCGAGTTTATCATGAATATTGTCGAAAAATGGGAGCGACCCATGCGAATTTCGTTAATTGCGGAGATAAAATCGTGAAAACATTGAAATTACTCGTACCAAAGTTTGAAAAATGTTACCTATCGATTCGGACATTGTTTTTCTGAAGATCAAACATCTATTTAATCTTGGATTCGACGTTTTAACCTTGTTTCATAAGTGATATACGATTATTAGCTCATAAAGATGTATCGTCGAAAAACGAAATATGAAATCTCAATCAATTTCAATGCTTTAATATTCTATCGACACACAATACATAATGAAACAAAAATATAAGTTTGTTACTATGTGTAAATACGAGTATTTACATGTAAATTGTTGAAATTGAGATCGACACATGCAAATTTCGTTAATTACGAACATAAAATCTTGAAAACTTTGAAATTACTCGTACCACAGATTAAAAATGTTTCCAATCGATTCGGACATTTGACTTCTGAAGATCAAACATCTATTTAATCTTGGATTCGACGTTTTAACCTTGTTTCATAAGTCATACACGATTATTAGCTCATAAAGACGTATCGTCGAAATACGAAATTTGAAATCTCAATCAATTTCAATGATTTTATATTCTATCGACGCACAATACATAATGAAACTTAAATATAAGTTTGTTACTACGTGTAAATACGAGTATTTACATGTAAATTGTTGAAATTGAGATCGACACATGCAAATTTCGTTAATTACGGACATAAAATCTTGAAAACTTTGAAATTACTCGTACCACAGATTAAAAATGTTTCCAATCGATTCGGTAATTGTGTTTCTGAAGATCAAACATCTATTTAATCTTGGATTCGACGTTTTAACCTTGTTTCATAAGTCATACACGATTATTAGCTCATAAAGACGTATCGTCGAAAAACGAAATTTGAAATCTCAATCAATTTCAATGCTTTTATATTCTATCGACGCACAATACATAATGAAACTTAAATATAAGTTTGTGACTATGTGTAAATGCGAGTTTATCATGAATATTGTCGAAAAATGGGAGCGACCCATGCGAATTTCGTTAATTGCGGAGATAAAATCGTGAAAACATTGAAATTACTCGTACCAAAGTTTGAAAAATGTTACCTATCGATTCGGACATTATTTTTCTGAAGATCAAACATCTATTTAATCTTGGATTCGACGTTCTAACCTTGTTTCATAAGTCATATACGATTATTAGCTCATAAAGACGTATCGTCGAAAAACGAAATTTGAAATCTCAATCAATTTCAATGCTTTTATATTCTATCGACACAAAATACATAATGAAACTTAAATATAAGTTTGTGACTATGTGTAAATACGAGTTTATCATGAATATTGTCGAAAAATGAGAGCGACCCATGCGAATTTCGTTAATTGCGGAGATAAAATCGTGAAAACATTGAAATTACTCGTACCAAAGTTTGAAAAATGTTACCTATCGATTCGGACATTGTTTTTATGAAGATCAAACATCTATTTAATCTTGGATTCGACGTTTTAACCTTGTTTCATAAGTCATATACGATTATTAGCTCATAAAGATGTATCGTCGAAAAACGAAATATAAAATCTCAATCAATTTCAATGCTTTAATATTCTATCGACTCACAATACATAATGAAACAAAAATATAAGTTTGTTACTATGTGTAAATACGAGTATTTACATGTAAATTGTCGAAATTGAGATCGACACATGCAAATTTCTTTAATTACGGACATAAAATCTTGAAAACTTTGATATTACTCGTACCACAGATTAAAAATGTTTCCAATCGATTCGGACATTTGACTTCTGAAGATCAAACATCTATTTAATCTTGGATTCGACGTTTTAACCTTGTTTCATAAGTCATACACGATTATTAGCTCATAAAGACGTATCGTCGAAATACGAAATTTGAAATCTCAATCAATTTCAATGCTTTTATATTCTATCGACGCACAATACATAATGAAACTTAAATATAAGTTTGTGACTATGTGTAAATGCGAGTTTATCATGAATATTGTCGAAAAATGGGAGCGACCCATGCGAATTTCGTTAATTGGGGAGATAAAATCGTGAAAACATTGAAATTACTCGTACCAAAGTTTGAAAAATGTTACCTATCGATTCGGACATTGTTTTTCTGAAGATCAAACATCTATTTAATCTTGGATTCGACGTTCTAACCTTGTTTCATTAGTCATATACGATTATTAGCTCATAAAGATGTATCGTCGAAAAACGAAATATGAAATCTCAATCAATTTCAATGCTTTAATATTCTATCGACTCAAAATACATAATGAAACAAAAATATAAGTTTGTTACTATGTGTAAATACGAGTATTTACATGTAAATTGTCGAAATTGAGATCGACACATGCAAATTTCGTTAATTACGGACATAAAATCTTGAAAACTTTGAAATTACTCGTACCACAGATTAAAAATGTTTCCAATCGATTCGGACATTTGACTTCTGAAGATCAAACATCTATTTAATCTTGGATTCGACGTTTTAACCTTGTTTCATAAGTCATACACGATTATTAGCTCATAAAGACGTATCGTCGAAATACGAAATTTGAAATCTCAATCAATTTCAATGCTTTTATATTCTATCGACGCACAATACATAATGAAACTTAAATATAAGTTTGTGACTATGTGTAAATACGAGTTTATCATGAATATTGTCGAAAAATGAGAGCGACCCATGCGAATTTCGTTAATTGCGGATATAAAATCGTGAAAACATTGAAATTACTCGTACCAAAGTTTGAAAAATGTTACCTATCGATTCGGACATTGTTTTTCTTAAGATCAAACATCTATTTAATCTTGGATTCGACGTTTTAACCTTGTTTCATAAGTGATATACGATTATTAGCTCATAAAGACGTATCGTCGAAAAACGAAATATGAAATCTCAATCAATTTCAATGCTTTAATATTCTATCGACTCACAATACATAATGAAACAAAAATATAAGTTTGTCACTATGTGTAAATACGAGTATTTACATGTAAATTGTCGAAATTGAGATCGACACATGCAAATTTCGTTAATTACGGACATAAAATCTTGAAAACTTTGAAAATACTCGTACCACAGATTAAAAATGTTTCCAATCGATTCGGTAATTGTGTTTCTGAAGATCAAACATCTATTTAATCTTGGATTCGACGTTTTAACCTTGTTTCATAAGTCATACACGATTATTAGCTCATAAAGACGTATCGTCGAAAAACGAAATTTGAAATCTCAATCAATTTCAATGCTTTTATATTCTATCGACGCACAATACATAATGAAACTTAAATATAAGTTTGTGACTATGTGTAAATACGAGTTTATCATGAATATTGTCGAAAAATGGGAGCGACCCATGCGAATTTCGTTAATTGCGGAGATAAAATCGTGAAAACATTGAAATTACTCGTACCAAAGTTTGAAAAATGTTACCTATCGATTCGGACATTGTTTTTCTGAAGATCAAACATCTATTTAATCTTGGATTCGACGTTTTAACCTTGTTTCATAAGTGATATACGATTATTAGCTCATAAAGATGTATCGTCGAAAAACGAAATATGAAATCTCAATCAATTTCAATGCTTTAATATTCTATCGACACACAATACATAATGAAACAAAAATATAAGTTTGTTACTACGTGTAAATACGAGTATTTACATGTAAATTGTCGAAATTGAGATCGACACATGCAAATTTCGTTAATTACGGACATAAAATCTTGAAAACTTTGAAAATACTCGTACCACAGATTAAAAATGTTTCCAATCGATTCGGTAATTGTGTTTCTGAAGATCAAACATCTATTTAATCTTGGATTCGACGTTTTAACCTTGTTTCATAAGTCATACACGATTATTAGCTCATAAAGACGTATCGTCGAAAAACGAAATTTGAAATCTCAATCAATTTCAATGCTTTTATATTCTATCGACGCACAATACATAATGAAACTTAAATATAAGTTTGTGACTATGTGTAAATACGAGTTTATCATGAATATTGTCGAAAAATGGGAGCGACCCATGCGAATTTCGTTAATTGCGGAGATAAAATCGTGAAAACATTGAAATTACTCGTACCAAAGTTTGAAAAATGTTACCTATCGATTCGGACATTGTTTTTCTGAAGATCAAACATCTATTTAATCTTGGATTCGACGTTTTAACCTTGTTTCATAAGTGATATACGATTATTAGCTCATAAAGATGTATCGTCGAAAAACGAAATATGAAATCTCAATCAATTTCAATGCTTTAATATTCTATCGACACACAATACATAATGAAACAAAAATATAAGTTTGTTACTACGTGTAAATACGAGTATTTACATGTAAATTGTCGAAATTGAGATCGACACATGCAAATTTCGTTAATTACGGACATAAAATCTTGAAAACTTTGAAAATACTCGTACCACAGATTAAAAATGTTTCCAATCGATTCGGTAATTGTGTTTCTGAAGATCAAACATCTATTTAATCTTGGATTCGACGTTTTAACCTTGTTTCATAAGTCATACACGATTATTAGCTCATAAAGACGTATCGTCGAAAAACGAAATTTGAAATCTCAATCAATTTCAATGCTTTTATATTCTATCGACGCACAATACATAATGAAACTTAAATATAAGTTTGTGACTATGTGTAAATACGAGTTTATCATGAATATTGTCGAAAAATGGGAGCGACCCATGCGAATTTCGTTAATTGCGGAGATAAAATCGTGAAAACATTGAAATTACTCGTACCAAAGTTTGAAAAATGTTACCTATCGATTCGGACATTGTTTTTCTGAAGATCAAACATCTATTTAATCTTGGATTCGACGTTTTAACCTTGTTTCATAAGTGATATACGATTATTAGCTCATAAAGATGTATCGTCGAAAAACGAAATATGAAATCTCAATCAATTTCAATGCTTTAATATTCTATCGACACACAATACATAATGAAACAAAAATATAAGTTTGTTACTACGTGTAAATACGAGTATTTACATGTAAATTGTTGAAATTGAGATCGACACATGCAAATTTCGTTAATTACGGATATAAAATCTTGAAAACTTTGAAATTACTCGTACCACAGATTAAAAATGTTTCCAATCGATTCGGTAATTGTGTTTCTGAAGATCAAACATCTATTTAATCTTGGATTCGACGTTTTAACCTTGTTTCATAAGTCATACACGATTATTAGCTCATAAAGACGTATCGTCGAAAAACGAAATTTGAAATCTCAATCAATTTCAATGCTTTTATATTCTATCGACGCACAATACATAATGAAACTTAAATATAAGTTTGTGACTATGTGTAAATGCGAGTTTATCATGAATATTGTCGAAAAATGGGAGCGACCCATGCGAATTTCGTTAATTGCGGAGATAAAATCGTGAAAACATTGAAATTACTCGTACCAAAGTTTGAAAAATGTTACCTATCGATTCGGACATTGTTTTTCTGAAGATCAAACATCTATTTAATCTTGGATTCGACGTTCTAACCTTGTTTCATAAGTCATATACGATTATTAGCTCATAAAGACGTATCGTCGAAAAACGAAATTTGAAATCTCAATCAATTTCAATGCTTTTATATTCTATCGACACAAAATACATAATGAAACTTAAATATAAGTTTGTGACTATGTGTAAATACGAGTTTATCATAAATATTGTCGAAAAATGAGAGCGACCCATGCGAATTTCGTTAATTGCGGAGATAAAATCGTGAAAACATTGAAATTACTCGTACCAAAGTTTGAAAAATGTTACCTATCGATTCGGACATTGTTTTTATGAAGATCAAACATCTATTTAATCTTGGATTCGACGTTTTAACCTTGTTTCATAAGTCATATACGATTATTAGCTCATAAAGATGTATCGTCGAAAAACGAAATATAAAATCTCAATCAATTTCAATGCTTTAATATTCTATCGACTCACAATACATAATGAAACAAAAATATAAGTTTGTTACTATGTGTAAATACGAGTATTTACATGTAAATTGTCGAAATTGAGATCGACACATGCAAATTTCTTTAATTACGGACATAAAATCTTGAAAACTTTGATATTACTCGTACCACAGATTAAAAATGTTTCCAATCGATTCGGACATTTGACTTCTGAAGATCAAACATCTATTTAATCTTGGATTCGACGTTTTAACCTTGTTTCATAAGTCATACACGATTATTAGCTCATAAAGACGTATCGTCGAAATACGAAATTTGAAATCTCAATCAATTTCAATGCTTTTATATTCTATCGACGCACAATACATAATGAAACTTAAATATAAGTTTGTGACTATGTGTAAATACGAGTTTATCATCAATATTGTCGAAAAATGAGAGCGACCCATGCGAATTTCGTTAATTGCGGATATAAAATCGTGAAAACATTGAAATTACTCGTACCAAAGTTTGAAAAATGTTACCTATCGATTCGGACATTGTTTTTCTGAAGATCAAACATCTATTTAATCTTGGATTCGACGTTTTAACCTTGTTTAATAAGTCATATACGATTATTAGCTCATAAAGATGTATCGTCGAAAAACGAAATATAAAATCTCAATCAATTTCAATGCTTTAATATTCTATCGACTCACAATACATAATGAAACAAAAATATAAGTTTGTTACTATGTGTAAATACGAGTATTTACATGTAAATTGTCGAAATTGAGATCGACACATGCAAATTTCTTTAATTACGGACATAAAATCTTGAAAACTTTGATATTACTCGTACCACAGATTAAAAATGTTTCCAATCGATTCGGACATTTGACTTCTGAAGATCAAACATCTATTTAATCTTGGATTCGACGTTTTAACCTTGTTTCATAAGTCATACACGATTATTAGCTCATAAAGACGTATCGTCGAAATACGAAATTTGAAATCTCAATCAATTTCAATGCTTTTATATTCTATCGACGCACAATACATAATGAAACTTAAATATAAGTTTGTGACTATGTGTAAATACGAGTTTATCATCAATATTGTCGAAAAATGAGAGCGACCCATGCGAATTTCGTTAATTGCGGATATAAAATCGTGAAAACATTGAAATTACTCGTACCAAAGTTTGAAAAATGTTACCTATCGATTCGGACATTGTTTTTCTGAAGATCAAACATCTATTTAATCTTGGATTCGACGTTTTAACCTTGTTTCATAAGTGATATACGATTATTAGCTCATAAAGACGTATCGTCGAAAAACGAAATATGAAATCTCAATCAATTTCAATGCTTTAATATTCTATCGATTCACAATACATAATGAAACAAAAATATAAGTTTGTCACTATGTGTAAATTCGAGTATTTACATGTAAATTGTCGAAATTGAGATCGACACATGCAAATTTCGTTAATTACGGACATAAAATCTTGAAAACTTTGAAATTACTCGTACCACAGATTAAAAATGTTTCCAATCGATTCGGTAATTGTGTTTCTGAAGATCAAACATCTATTTAATCTTGGATTCGACGTTTTAACCTTGTTTCATAAGTCATACACGATTATTAGCTCATAAAGACGTATCGTCGAAAAACGAAATTTGAAATCTCAATCAATTTCAATGCTTTTATATTCTATCGACGCACAATACATAATGAAACTTAAATATAAGTTTGTGACTATGTGTAAATACGAGTTTATCATGAATATTGTCGAAAAATGGGAGCGACCCATGCGAATTTCGTTAATTGCGGAGATAAAATCGTGAAAACATTGAAATTACTCGTACCAAAGTTTGAAAAATGTTACCTATCGATTCGGACATTGTTTTTCTGAAGATCAAACATCTATTTAATCTTGGATTCGACGTTTTAACCTTGTTTCATAAGTGATATACGATTATTAGCTCATAAAGATGTATCGTCGAAAAACGAAATATGAAATCTCAATCAATTTCAATGCTTTAATATTCTATCGACACACAATACATAATGAAACAAAAATATAAGTTTGTTACTATGTGTAAATACGAGTATTTACATGTAAATTGTTGAAATTGAGATCGACACATGCAAATTTCGTTAATTACGAACATAAAATCTTGAAAACTTTGAAATTACTCGTACCACAGATTAAAAATGTTTCCAATCGATTCGGACATTTGACTTCTGAAGATCAAACATCTATTTAATCTTGGATTCGACGTTTTAACCTTGTTTCATAAGTCATACACGATTATTAGCTCATAAAGACGTATCGTCGAAAAACGAAATTTGAAATCTCAATCAATTTCAATGATTTTATATTCTATCGACGCACAATACATAATGAAACTTAAATATAAGTTTGTGACTATGTGTAAATACGAGTTTATCATGAATATTGTCGAAAAATGAGAGCGACCCATGCGAATTTCGTTAATTGCGGATATAAAATCGTGAAAACATTGAAATTACTCGTACCAAAGTTTGAAAAATGTTACCTATCGATTCGGACATTGTTTTTCTGAAGATCAAACATCTATTTAATCTTGGATTCGACGTTTTAACCTTGTTTCATAAGTCATACACGATTATTAGCTCATAAAGACGTATCGTCGAAAAACGAAATTTGAAATCTCAATCAATTTCAATGCTTTTATATTCTATCGACGCACAATACATAATGAAACTTAAATATAAGTTTGTGACTATGTGTAAATGCGAGTTTATCATGAATATTGTCGAAAAATGGGAGCGACCCATGCGAATTTCGTTAATTGCGGAGATAAAATCGTGAAAACATTGAAATTACTCGTACCAAAGTTTGAAAAATGTTACCTATCGATTCGGACATTGTTTTTCTGAAGATCAAACATCTATTTAATCTTGGATTCGACGTTCTAACCTTGTTTCATAAGTCATATACGATTATTAGCTCATAAAGACGTATCGTCGAAAAACGAAATTTGAAATCTCAATCAATTTCAATGCTTTTATATTCTATCGACAAAAAATACATAATGAAACTTAAATATAAGTTTGTGACTATGTGTAAATACGAGTTTATCATGAATATTGTCGAAAAATGAGAGCGACCCATGCGAATTTCGTTAATTGCGGAGATAAAATCGTGAAAACATTGAAATTACTCGTACCAAAGTTTGAAAAATGTTACCTATCGATTCGGACATTGTTTTTCTGAAGATCAAACATCTATTTAATCTTGGATTCGACGTTTTAACCTTGTTTCATAAGTGATATACGATTATTAGCTCATAAAGATGTATCGTCGAAAAACGAAATATGAAATCTCAATCAATTTCAATGCTTTAATATTCTATCGACACACAATACATAATGAAACAAAAATATAAGTTTGTTACTACGTGTAAATAAGAGTATTTACATGTAAATTGTTGAAATTGAGATCGACACATGCAAATTTCGTTAATTACGGATATAAAATCTTGAAAACTTTGAAATTACTCGTACCACAGATTAAAAATGTTTCCAATCGATTCGGTAATTGTGTTTCTGAAGATCAAACATCTATTTAATCTTGGATTCGACGTTTTAACCTTGTTTCATAAGTCATACACGATTATTAGCTCATAAAGACGTATCGTCGAAATACGAAATTTGAAATCTCAATCAATTTCAATGCTTTTATATTCTATCGACGCACAATACATAATGAAACTTAAATATAAGTTTGTGACTATGTGTAAATACGAGTTTATCATCAATATTGTCGAAAAATGAGAGCGACCCATGCGAATTTCGTTAATTGCGGATATAAAATCGTGAAAACATTGAAATTACTCGTACCAAAGTTTGAAAAATGTTACCTATCGATTCGGACATTGTTTTTCTGAAGATCAAACATCTATTTAATCTTGGATTCGACGTTTTAACCTTGTTTCATAAGTGATATACGATTATTAGCTCATAAAGACGTATCGTCGAAAAACGAAATATGAAATCTCAATCAATTTCAATGCTTTAATATTCTATCGACTCACAATACATAATGAAACAAAAATATAAGTTTGTCACTATGTGTAAATACGAGTATTTACATGTAAATTGTCGAAATTGAGATCGACACATGCAAATTTCGTTAATTACGGACATAAAATCTTGAAAACTTTGAAATTACTCGTACCACAGATTAAAAATGTTTCCAATCGATTCGGTAATTGTGTTTCTGAAGATCAAACATCTATTTAATCTTGGATTCGACGTTTTAACCTTGTTTCATAAGTGATATACGATTATTAGCTCATAAAGATGTATCGTCGAAAAACGAAATATGAAATCTCAATCAATTTCAATGCTTTAATATTCTATCGACACACAATACATAATGAAACAAAAATATAAGTTTGTTACTATGTGTAAATACGAGTATTTACATGTAAATTGTTGAAATTGAGATCGACACATGCAAATTTCGTTAATTACGAACATAAAATCTTGAAAACTTTGAAATTACTCGTACCACAGATTAAAAATGTTTCCAATCGATTCGGACATTTGACTTCTGAAGATCAAACATCTATTTAATCTTGGATTCGACGTTTTAACCTTGTTTCATAAGTCATACACGATTATTAGCTCATAAAGACGTATCGTCGAAATACGAAATTTGAAATCTCAATCAATTTCAATGATTTTATATTCTATCGACGCACAATACATAATGAAACTTAAATATAAGTTTGTGACTATGTGTAAATACGAGTTTATCATCAATATTGTCGAAAAATGAGAGCGACCCATGCGAATTTCGTTAATTGCGGATATAAAATCGTGAAAACATTGAAATTACTCGTACCAAAGTTTGAAAAATGTTACCTATCGATTCGGACATTGTTTTTCTGAAGATCAAACATCTATTTAATCTTGGATTCGACGTTTTAACCTTGTTTCATAAGTCATACACGATTATTAGCTCATAAAGACGTATCGTCGAAAAACGAAATTTGAAATCTCAATCAATTTCAATGCTTTTATATTCTATCGACGCACAATACATAATGAAACATAAATATAAGTTTGTGACTATGTGTAAATGCGAGTTTATCATGAATATTGTCGAAAAATGGGAGCGACCCATGCGAATTTCGTTAATTGCGGAGATAAAATCGTGAAAACATTGAAATTACTCGTACCAAAGTTTGAAAAATGTTACCTATCGATTCGGACATTGTTTTTCTGAAGATCAAACATCTATTTAATCTTGGATTCGACGTTCTAACCTTGTTTCATAAGTCATATACGATTATTAGCTCATAAAGACGTATCGTCGAAAAACGAAATTTGAAATCTCAATCAATTTCAATGCTTTTATATTCTATCGACACAAAATACATAATGAAACTTAAATATAAGTTTGTGACTATGTGTAAATACGAGTTTATCATGAATATTGTCGAAAAATGAGAGCGACCCATGCGAATTTCGTTAATTGCGGAGATAAAATCGTGAAAACATTGAAATTACTCGTACCAAAGTTTGAAAAATGTTACCTATCGATTCGGACATTGTTTTTATGAAGATCAAACATCTATTTAATCTTGGATTCGACGTTTTAACCTTGTTTCATAAGTCATATACGATTATTAGCTCATAAAGATGTATCGTCGAAAAACGAAATATAAAATCTCAATCAATTTCAATGCTTTAATATTCTATCGACGCACAATACATAATGAAACAAAAATATAAGTTTGTTACTATGTGTAAATACGAGTATTTACATGTAAATTGTCGAAATTGAGATCGACACATGCAAATTTCTTTAATTACGGACATAAAATCTTGAAAACTTTGATATTACTCGTACCACAGATTAAAAATGTTTCCAATCGATTCGGACATTTGACTTCTGAAGATCAAACATCTATTTAATCTTGGATTCGACGTTTTAACCTTGTTTCATAAGTCATACACGATTATTAGCTCATAAAGACGTATCGTCGAAATACGAAATTTGAAATCTCAATCAATTTCAATGCTTTTATATTCTATCGACGCACAATACATAATGAAACTTAAATATAAGTTTGTGACTATGTGTAAATACGAGTTTATCATCAATATTGTCGAAAAATGAGAGCGACCCATGCGAATTTCGTTAATTGCGGATATAAAATCGTGAAAACATTGAAATTACTCGTACCAAAGTTTGAAAAATGTTACCTATCGATTCGGACATTGTTTTTATGAAGATCAAACATCTATTTAATCTTGGATTCGACGTTTTAACCTTGTTTCATAAGTGATATACGATTATTAGCTCATAAAGACGTATCGTCGAAAAACGAAATATGAAATCTCAATCAATTTCAATGCTTTAATATTCTATCGACTCACAATACATAATGAAACAAAAATATAAGTTTGTCACTATGTGTAAATACGAGTATTTACATGTAAATTGTCGAAATTGAGATCGACACATGCAAATTTCGTTAATTACGGACATAAAATCTTGAAAACTTTGAAATTACTCGTACCACAGATTAAAAATGTTTCCAATCGATTCGGTAATTGTGTTTCTGAAGATCAAACATCTATTTAATCTTGGATTCGACGTTTTAACCTTGTTTCATAAGTGATATACGATTATTAGCTCATAAAGATGTATCGTCGAAAAACGAAATATGAAATCTCAATCAATTTCAATGCTTTAATATTCTATCGACTCACAATACATAATGAAACTTAAATATAAGTTTGTGACTATGTGTAAATACGAGTTTATCATAAATATTGTCGAAAAATGAGAGCGACCCATGCGAATTTCGTTAATTGCGGAGATAAAATCGTGAAAACATTGAAATTACTCGTACCAAAGTTTGAAAAATGTTACCTATCGATTCGGACATTGTTTTTATGAAGATCAAACATCTATTTAATCTTGGATTCGACGTTTTAACCTTGTTTCATAAGTCATATACGATTATTAGCTCATAAAGATGTATCGTCGAAAAACGAAATATAAAATCTCAATCAATTTCAATGCTTTAATATTCTATCGACTCACAATACATAATGAAACAAAAATATAAGTTTGTTACTATGTGTAAATACGAGTATTAACATGTAAATTGTCGAAATTGAGATCGACACATGCAAATTTCTTTAATTACGGACATAAAATCTTGAAAACTTTGATATTACTCGTACCACAGATTAAAAATGTTTCCAATCGATTCGGACATTTGATTTCTGAAGATCAAACATCTATTTAATCTTGGATTCGACGTTTTAACCTTGTTTCATAAGTCATACACGATTATTAGCTCATAAAGACGTATCGTCGAAATACGAAATTTGAAATCTCAATCAATTTCAATGCTTTTATATTCTATCGACGCACAATACATAATGAAACTTAAATATAAGTTTGTGACTATGTGTAAATACGAGTTTATCATCAATATTGTCGAAAAATGAGAGCGACCCATGCGAATTTCGTTAATTGCGGATATAAAATCGTGAAAACATTGAAATTACTCGTACCAAAGTTTGAAAAATGTTACCTATCGATTCGGACATTGTTTTTCTGAAGATCAAACATCTATTTAATCTTGGATTCGACGTTTTCACCTTGTTTCATAAGTGATATACGATTATTAGCTCATAAAGACGTATCGTCGAAAAACGAAATATGAAATCTCAATCAATTTCAATGCTTTAATATTCTATCGACTCACAATACATAATGAAACAAAAATATAAGTTTGTCACTATGTGTAAATACGAGTATTTACATGTAAATTGTCGAAATTGAGATCGACACATGCAAATTTCGTTAATTACGGACATAAAATCTTGAAAACTTTGAAATTACTCGTACCACAGATTAAAAATGTTTCCAATCGATTCGGTAATTGTTTTTCTGAAGATCAAACATCTATTTAATCTTGGATTCGACGTTTTAACCTTGTTTCATAAGTGATATACGATTATTAGCTCATAAAGATGTATCGTCGAAAAACGAAATATGAAATCTCAATCAATTTCAATGCTTTAATATTCTATCGACACACAATACATAATGAAACAAAAATATAAGTTTGTTACTATGTGTAAATACGAGTATTTACATGTAAATTGTTGAAATTGAGATCGACACATGCAAATTTCGTTAATTACGAACATAAAATCTTGAAAACATTGAAATTACTCGTACCACAGATTAAAAATGTTTCCAATCGATTCGGACATTTGACTTCTGAAGATCAAACATCTATTTATTCTTGGATTCGACGTTTTAACCTTGTTTCATAAGTCATACACGATTATTAGCTCATAAAGACGTATCGTCGAAATACGAAATTTGAAATCTCAATCAATTTCAATGATTTTATATTCTATCGACGCACAATACATAATGAAACTTAAATATAAGTTTGTGACTATGTGTAAATACGAGTTTATCATCAATATTGTCGAAAAATGAGAGCGACCCATGCGAATTTCGTTAATTGCGGATATAAAATCGTGAAAACATTGAAATTACTCGTACCAAAGTTTGAAAAATGTTACCTATCGATTCGGACATTGTTTTTCTGAAGATCAAACATCTATTTAATCTTGGATTCGACGTTTTAACCTTGTTTCATAAGTGATATACGATTATTAGCTCATAAAGACGTATCGTCGAAAAACGAAATATGAAATCTCAATCAATTTCAATGCTTTAATATTCTATCGACTCACAATACATAATGAAACAAAAATATAAGTTTGTCACTATGTGTAAATACGAGTATTTACATGTAAATTGTCGAAATTGAGATCGACACATGCAAATTTCGTTAATTACGGACATAAAATCTTGAAAACTTTGAAATTACTCGTACCACAGATTAAAAATGTTTCCAATCGATTCGGTAATTGTGTTTCTGAAGATCAAACATCTATTTAATCTTGGATTCGACGTTTTAACCTTGTTTCATAAGTGATATACGATTATTAGCTCATAAAGATGTATCGTCGAAAAACGAAATATGAAATCTCAATCAATTTCAATGCTTTAATATTCTATCGACTCACAATACATAATGAAACTTAAATATAAGTTTGTGACTATGTGTAAATACGAGTTTATCATAAATATTGTCGAAAAATGAGAGCGACCCATGCGAATTTCGTTAATTGCGGAGATAAAATCGTGAAAACATTGAAATTACTCGTACCAAAGTTTGAAAAATGTTACCTATCGATTCGGACATTGTTTTTATGAAGATCAAACATCTATTTAATCTTGGATTCGACGTTTTAACCTTGTTTCATAAGTCATATACGATTATTAGCTCATAAAGATGTATCGTCGAAAAACGAAATATAAAATCTCAATCAATTTCAATGCTTTAATATTCTATCGACTCACAATACATAATGAAACAAAAATATAAGTTTGTTACTATGTGTAAATACGAGTATTTACATGTAAATTGTCGAAATTGAGATCGACACATGCAAATTTCTTTAATTACGGACATAAAATCTTGAAAACTTTGATATTACTCGTACCACAGATTAAAAATGTTTCCAATCGATTCGGACATTTGACTTCTGAAGATCAAACATCTATTTAATCTTGGATTCGACGTTTTAACCTTGTTTCATAAGTCATACACGATTATTAGCTCATAAAGACGTATCGTCGAAATACGAAATTTGAAATCTCAATCAATTTCAATGCTTTTATATTCTATCGACGCACAATACATAATGAAACATAAATATAAGTTTGTGACTATGTGTAAATACGAGTTTATCATCAATATTGTCGAAAAATGAGAGCGACCCATGCGAATTTCGTTAATTGCGGATATAAAATCGTGAAAACATTGAAATTACTCGTACCAAAGTTTGAAAAATGTTACCTATCGATTCGGACATTGTTTTTCTGAAGATCAAACATCTATTTAATCTTGGATTCGACGTTTTCACCTTGTTTCATAAGTGATATACGATTATTAGCTCATAAAGACGTATCGTCGAAAAACGAAATATGAAATCTCAATCAATTTCAATGCTTTAATATTCTATCGACTCACAATACATAATGAAACAAAAATATAAGTTTGTCACTATGTGTAAATACGAGTATTTACATGTAAATTGTCGAAATTGAGATCGACACATGCAAATTTCGTTAATTACGGACATAAAATCTTGAAAACTTTGAAATTACTCGTACCACAGATTAAAAATGTTTCCAATCGATTCGGTAATTGTTTTTCTGAAGATCAAACATCTATTTAATCTTGGATTCGACGTTTTAACCTTGTTTCATAAGTGATATACGATTATTAGCTCATAAAGATGTATCGTCGAAAAACGAAATATGAAATCTCAATCAATTTCAATGCTTTAATATTCTATCGACACACAATACATAATGAAACAAAAATATAAGTTTGTTACTATGTGTAAATACGAGTATTTACATGTAAATTGTTGAAATTGAGATCGACACATGCAAATTTCGTTAATTACGGACATAAAATCTTGAAAACTTTGAAATTACTCGTACCACAGATTAAAAATGTTTCCAATCGATTCGGACATTTGACTTCTGAAGATCAAACATCTATTTAATCTTGGATTCGACGTTTTAACCTTGTTTCATAAGTCATACACGATTATTAGCTCATAAAGACGTATCGTCGAAATACGAAATTTGAAATCTCAATCAATTTCAATGATTTTATATTCTATCGACGCACAATACATAATGAAACTTAAATATAAGTTTGTGACTATGTGTAAATACGAGTTTATCATTAATATTGTCGAAAAATGAGAGCGACCCATGCGAATTTCGTTAATTGCGGATATAAAATCGTGAAAACATTGAAATTACTCGTACCAAAGTTTGAAAAATGTTACCTATCGATTCGGACATTGTTTTTCTGAAGATCAAACATCTATTTAATCTTGGATTCGACGTTTTAACCTTGTTTCATAAGTCATACACGATTATTAGCTCATAAAGACGTATCGTCGAAAAACGAAATTTGAAATCTCAATCAATTTCAATGCTTTTATATTCTATCGACGCACAATACATAATGAAACATAAATATAAGTTTGTGACTATGTGTAAATGCGAGTTTATCATGAA
Organism: Vespa crabro; assembly: GCF_910589235.1. Classification (NCBI taxonomy): domain Eukaryota; kingdom Metazoa; phylum Arthropoda; class Insecta; order Hymenoptera; family Vespidae; genus Vespa; species Vespa crabro. The sequence goes on along the minus strand of NC_060956.1, from coordinate 11,463,246 downwards.
TATTGTCGAAAAATGGGAGCGACCCATGCGAATTTCGTTAATTGCGGAGATAAAATCGTGAAAACATTGAAATTACTCGTACCAAAGTTTGAAAAATGTTACCTATCGATTCGGACATTGTTTTTCTGAAGATCAAACATCTATTTAATCTTGGATTCGACGTTCTAACCTTGTTTCATAAGTCATATACGATTATTAGCTCATAAAGACGTATCGTCGAAAAACGAAATTTGAAATCTCATTCAATTTCAATGCTTTTATATTCTATCGACACAAAATACATAATGAAACTTAAATATAAGTTTGTGACTATGTGTAAATACGAGTTTATCATGAATATTGTCGAAAAATGAGAGCGACCCATGCGAATTTCGTTAATTGCGGAGATAAAATCGTGAAAACATTGAAATTACTCGTACCAAAGTTTGAAAAATGTTACCTATCGATTCGGACATTGTTTTTATGAAGATCAAACATCTATTTAATCTTGGATTCGACGTTTTAACCTTGTTTCATAAGTCATATACGATTATTAGCTCATAAAGATGTATCGTCGAAAAACGAAATATAAAATCTCAATCAATTTCAATGCTTTAATATTCTATCGACTCACAATACATAATGAAACAAAAATATAAGTTTGTTACTATGTGTAAATACGAATATTTACATGTAAATTGTCGAAATTGAGATCGACACTTGCAAATTTCGTTAATTACGGACATAAAATCTTGAAAACTTTGAAATTACTCGTACCACAGATTAAAAATGTTTCCAATCGATTCGGACATTTGACTTCTGAAGATCAAACATCTATTTAATCTTGGATTCGACGTTTTAACCTTGTTTCATAAGTCATACACGATTATTAGCTCATAAAGACGTATCGTCGAAATACGAAATTTGAAATCTCAATCAATTTCAATGCTTTTATATTCTATCGACGCACAATACATAATGAAACTTAAATATAAGTTTGTGACTATGTGTAAATACGAGTTTATCATCAATATTGTCGAAAAATGAGAGCGACCCATGCGAATTTCGTTAATTGCGGATATAAAATCGTGAAAACATTGAAATTACTCGTACCAAAGTTTGAAAAATGTTACCTATCGATTCGGACATTGTTTTTCTGAAGATCAAACATCTATTTAATCTTGGATTCGACGTTTTAACCTTGTTTCATAAGTGATATACGATTATTAGCTCATAAAGACGTATCGTCGAAAAACGAAATATGAAATCTCAATCAATTTCAATGCTTTAATATTCTATCGACTCACAATACATAATGAAACAAAAATATAAGTTTGTCACTATGTGTAAATACGAGTATTTACATGTAAATTGTCGAAATTGAGATCGACACATGCAAATTTCGTTAATTACGGACATAAAATCTTGAAAACTTTGAAATTACTCGTACCACAGATTAAAAATGTTTCCATTCGATTCGGTAATTGTTTTTCTGAAGATCAAACATCTATTTAATCTTGGATTCGACGTTTTAACCTTGTTTCATAAGTCATACACGATTATTAGCTCATAAAGACGTATCGTCGAAAAACGAAATTTGAAATCTCAATCAATTTCAATGCTTTTATATTCTATCGACGCACAATACATAATGAAACTTAAATATAAGTTTGTGACTATGTGTAAATACGAGTTTATCATGAATATTGTCGAAAAATGGGAGCGACCCATGCGAATTTCGTTAATTGCGGAGATAAAATCGTGAAAACATTGAAATTACTCGTACCAAAGTTTGAAAAATGTTACCTATCGATTCGGACATTGTTTTTCTGAAGATCAAACATCTATTTAATCTTGGATTCGACGTTTTAACCTTGTTTCATAAGTCATACACGATTATTAGCTCATAAAGACGTATCGTCGAAAAACGAAATTTGAAATCTCAATCAATTTCAATGCTTTTATATTCTATCGACGCACAATACATAATGAAACTTAAATATAAGTTTGTGACTATGTGTAAATGCGAGTTTATCATGAATATTGTCGAAAAATGGGAGCGACCCATGCGAATTTCGTTAATTGCGGAGATAAAATCGTGAAAACATTGAAATTACTCGTACCAAAGTTTGAAAAATGTTACCTATCGATTCGGACATTGTTTTTCTGAAGATCAAACATCTATTTAATCTTGGATTCGACGTTCTAACCTTGTTTCATAAGTCATATACGATTATTAGCTCATAAAGACGTATCGTCGAAAAACGAAATTTGAAATCTCATTCAATTTCAATGCTTTTATATTCTATCGACACAAAATACATAATGAAACTTAAATATAAGTTTGTGACTATGTGTAAATACGAGTTTATCATGAATATTGTCGAAAAATGAGAGCGACCCATGCGAATTTCGTTAATTGCGGAGATAAAATCGTGAAAACATTGAAATTACTCGTACCAAAGTTTGAAAAATGTTACCTATCGATTCGGACATTGTTTTTATGAAGATCAAACATCTATTTAATCTTGGATTCGACGTTTTAACCTTGTTTCATAAGTCATATACGATTATTAGCTCATAAAGATGTATCGTCGAAAAACGAAATATAAAATCTCAATCAATTTCAATGCTTTAATATTCTATCGACTCACAATACATAATGAAACAAAAATATAAGTTTGTTACTATGTGTAAATACGAGTATTTACATGTAAATTGTCGAAATTGAGATCGACACATGCAAATTTCGTTAATTACGGACATAAAATCTTGAAAACTTTGAAATTACTCGTACCACAGATTAAAAATGTTTCCAATCGATTCGGACATTTGACTTCTGAAGATCAAACATCTATTTAATCTTGGATTCGACGTTTTAACCTTGTTTCATAAGTCATACACGATTATTAGCTCATAAAGACGTATCGTCGAAATACGAAATTTGAAATCTCAATCAATTTCAATGCTTTTATATTCTATCGACGCACAATACATAATGAAACTTAAATATAAGTTTGTGACTATGTGTAAATACGAGTTTATCATCAATATTGTCGAAAAATGAGAGCGACCCATGCGAATTTCGTTAATTGCGGATATAAAATCGTGAAAACATTGAAATTACTCGTACCAAAGTTTGAAAAATGTTACCTATCGATTCGGACATTGTTTTTCTGAAGATCAAACATCTATTTAATCTTGGATTCGACGTTTTAACCTTGTTTCATAAGTGATATACGATTATTAGCTCATAAAGACGTATCGTCGAAAAACGAAATATGAAATCTCAATCAATTTCAATGCTTTAATATTCTATCGACTCACAATACATAATGAAACAAAAATATAAGTTTGTCACTATGTGTAAATACGAGTATTTACATGTAAATTGTCGAAATTGAGATCGACACATGCAAATTTCGTTAATTACGGACATAAAATCTTGAAAACTTTGAAATTACTCGTACCACAGATTAAAAATGTTTCCATTCGATTCGGTAATTGTGTTTCTGAAGATCAAACATCTATTTAATCTTGGATTCGACGTTTTAACCTTGTTTCATAAGTCATACACGATTATTAGCTCATAAAGACGTATCGTCGAAAAACGAAATTTGAAATCTCAATCAATTTCAATGCTTTTATATTCTATCGACGCACAATACATAATGAAACTTAAATATAAGTTTGTGACTATGTGTAAATACGAGTTTATCATGAATATTGTCGAAAAATGGGAGCGACCCATGCGAATTTCGTTAATTGCGGAGATAAAATCGTGAAAACATTGAAATTACTCGTACCAAAGTTTGAAAAATGTTACCTATCGATTCGGACATTGTTTTTCTGAAGATCAAACATCTATTTATTCTTGGATTCGACGTTTTAACCTTGTTTCATAAGTGATATACGATTATTAGCTCATAAAGATGTATCGTCGAAAAACGAAATATGAAATCTCAATCAATTTCAATGCTTTAATATTCTATCGACACACAATACATAATGAAACAAAAATATAAGTTTGTTACTATGTGTAAATACGAGTATTTACATGTAAATTGTTGAAATTGAGATCGACACATGCAAATTTCGTTAATTACGAACCTAAAATCTTGAAAACTTTGAAATTACTCGTACCACAGATTAAAAATGTTTCCAATCGATTCGGACATTTGACTTCTGAAGATCAAACATCTATTTAATCTTGGATTCGACGTTTTAACCTTGTTTCATAAGTCATACACGATTATTAGCTCATAAAGACGTATCGTCGAAAAACGAAATTTGAAATCTCAATCAATTTCAATGCTTTTATATTCTATCGACGCACAATACATAATGAAACTTAAATATAAGTTTGTGACTATGTGTAAATGCGAGTTTATCATGAATATTGTCGAAAAATGGGAGCGACCCATGCGAATTTCGTTAATTGCGAAGATAAAATCGTGAAAACATTGAAATTACTCGTACCAAAGTTTGAAAAATGTTACCTATCGATTCGGACATTGTTTTTCTGAAGATCAAACATCTATTTAATCTTGGATTCGACGTTCTAACCTTGTTTCATAAGTCATATACGATTATTAGCTCATAAAGACGTATCGTCGAAAAACGAAATTTGAAATCTCAATCAATTTCAATGCTTTTATATTCTATCGACACAAAATACATAATGAAACTTAAATATAAGTTTGTGACTATGTGTAAATACGAGTTTATCATGAATATTGTCGAAAAATGAGAGCGACCCATGCGAATTTCGTTAATTGCGGAGATAAAATCGTGAAAACATTGAAATTACTCGTACCAAAGTTTGAAAAATGTTACCTATCGATTCGGACATTGTTTTTATGAAGATCAAACATCTATTTAATCTTGGATTCGACGTTTTAACCTTGTTTCATAAGTGATATACGATTATTAGCTCATAAAGACGTATCGTCGAAAAACGAAATATGAAATCTCAATCAATTTCAATGCTTTAATATTCTATCGATTCACAATACATAATGAAACAAAAATATAAGTTTGTCACTATGTGTAAATACGAGTATTTACATGTAAATTGTCGAAATTGAGATCGACACATGCAAATTTCGTTAATTACGGACATAAAATCTTGAAAACTTTGAAAATACTCGTACCACAGATTAAAAATGTTTCCAATCGATTCGGTAATTGTGTTTCTGAAGATCAAACATCTATTTAATCTTGGATTCGACGTTTTAACCTTGTTTCATAAGTCATACACGATTATTAGCTCATAAAGACGTATCGTCGAAATACGAAATTTGAAATCTCAATCAATTTCAATGCTTTTATATTCTATCGACGCACAATACATAATGAAACTTAAATATAAGTTTGTGACTATGTGTAAATACGAGTTTATCATCAATATTGTCGAAAAATGAGAGCGACCCATGCGAATTTCGTTAATTGCGGATATAAAATCGTGAAAACATTGAAATTACTCGTACCAAAGTTTGAAAAATGTTACCTATCGATTCGGACATTGTTTTTCTGAAGATCAAACATCTATTTAATCTTGGATTCGACGTTTTAACCTTGTTTCATAAGTGATATACGATTATTAGCTCATAAAGACGTATCGTCGAAAAACGAAATATGAAATCTCAATCAATTTCAATGCTTTAATATTCTATCGACTCACAATACATAATGAAACAAAAATATAAGTTTGTCACTATGTGTAAATACGAGTATTTACATGTAAATTGTCGAAATTGAGATCGACACATGCAAATTTCGTTAATTACGGACATAAAATCTTGAAAACTTTGAAATTACTCGTACCACAGATTAAAAATGTTTCCATTCGATTCGGTAATTGTGTTTCTGAAGATCAAACATCTATTTAATCTTGGATTCGACGTTTTAACCTTAATTCATAAGTCATACACGATTATTAGCTCATAAAGACGTATCGTCGAAATACGAAATTTGAAATCTCAATCAATTTCAATGATTTTATATTCTATCGACGCACAATACATAATGAAACTTAAATATAAGTTTGTGACTATGTGTAAATACGAGTTTATCATCAATATTGTCGAAAAATGAGAGCGACCCATGCGAATTTCGTTAATTGCGGATATAAAATCGTGAAAACATTGAAATTACTCGTACCAAAGTTTGAAAAATGTTACCTATCGATTCGGACATTGTTTTTCTGAAGATCAAACATCTATTTAATCTTGGATTCGACGTTTTAACCTTGTTTCATAAGTGATATACGATTATTAGCTCATAAAGACGTATCGTCGAAAAACGAAATATGAAATCTCAATCAATTTCAATGCTTTAATATTCTATCGACTCACAATACATAATGAAACAAAAATATAAGTTTGTCACTATGTGTAAATACGAGTATTTACATGTAAATTGTCGAAATTGAGATCGACACATGCAAATTTCGTTAATTACGGACATAAAATCTTGAAAACTTTGAAATTACTCGTACCACAGATTAAAAATGTTTCCATTCGATTCGGTAATTGTGTTTCTGAAGATCAAACATCTATTTAATCTTGGATTCGACGTTTTAACCTTAATTCATAAGTCATACACGATTATTAGCTCATAAAGACGTATCGTCGAAATACGAAATTTGAAATCTCAATCAATTTCAATGATTTTATATTCTATCGACGCACAATACATAATGAAACTTAAATATAAGTTTGTGACTATGTGTAAATACGAGTTTATCATCAATATTGTCGAAAAATGAGAGCGACCCATGCGAATTTCGTTAATTGCGGATATAAAATCGTGAAAACATTGAAATTACTCGTACCAAAGTTTGAAAAATGTTACCTATCGATTCGGACATTGTTTTTCTGAAGATCAAACATCTATTTAATCTTGGATTCGACGTTTTAACCTTGTTTCATAAGTGATATACGATTATTAGCTCATAAAGACGTATCGTCGAAAAACGAAATATGAAATCTCAATCAATTTCAATGCTTTAATATTCTATCGACTCACAATACATAATGAAACAAAAATATAAGTTTGTCACTATGTGTAAATACGAGTATTTACATGTAAATTGTCGAAATTGAGATCGACACATGCAAATTTCGTTAATTACGGACATAAAATCTTGAAAACTTTGAAAATACTCGTACCACAGATTAAAAATGTTTCCAATCGATTCGGTAATTGTGTTTCTGAAGATCAAACATCTATTTAATCTTGGATTCGACGTTTTAACCTTGTTTCATAAGTCATACACGATTATTAGCTCATAAAGACGTATCGTCGAAATACGAAATTTGAAATCTCAATCAATTTCAATGCTTTTATATTCTATCGACGCACAATACATAATGAAACTTAAATATAAGTTTGTGACTATGTGTAAATACGAGTTTATCATCAATATTGTCGAAAAATGTGAGCGACCCATGCGAATTTCGTTAATTGCGGAGATAAAATCGTGAAAACATTGAAATTACTCGTACCAAAGTTTGAAAAATGTTACCTATCGATTCGGACATTGTTTTTCTGAAGATCAAACATCTATTTAATCTTGGATTCGACGTTTTAACCTTGTTTCATAAGTGATATACGATTATTAGCTCATAAAGATGTATCGTCGAAAAACGAAATATGAAATCTCAATCAATTTCAATGCTTTAATATTCTATCGACACACAATACATAATGAAACAAAAATATAAGTTTGTTACTACGTGTAAATACGAGTATTTACATGTAAATTGTTGAAATTGAGATCGACACATGCAAATTTCGTTAATTACGGATATAAAATCTTGAAAACTTTGAAATTACTCGTACCACAGATTAAAAATGTTTCCAATCGATTCGGTAATTGTGTTTCTGAAGATCAAACATCTATTTAATCTTGGATTCGACGTTTTAACCTTGTTTCATAAGTCATACACGATTATTAGCTCATAAAGACGTATCGTCGAAAAACGATATTTGAAATCTCAATCAATTTCAATGCTTTTATATTCTATCGACGCACAATACATAATGAAACTTAAATATAAGTTTGTGACTATGTGTAAATGCGAGTTTATCATGAATATTGTCGAAAAATGGGAGCGACCCATGAGAATTTCGTTAATTGCGGAGATAAAATCGTGAAAACATTGAAATTACTCGTACCAAAGTTTGAAAAATGTTACCTATCGATTCGGACATTGTTTTTCTGAAGATCAAACATCTATTTAATCTTGGATTCGACGTTCTAACCTTGTTTCATAAGTCATATACGATTATTAGCTCATAAAGACGTATCGTCGAAAAACGAAATTTGAAATCTCAATCAATTTCAATGCTTTTATATTCTATCGACACAAAATACATAATGAAACTTAAATATAAGTTTGTGACTATGTGTAAATACGAGTTTATCATAAATATTGTCGAAAAATGAGAGCGACCCATGCGAATTTCGTTAATTGCGGAGATAAAATCGTGAAAACATTGAAATTACTCGTACCAAAGTTTGAAAAATGTTACCTATCGATTCGGACATTGTATTTATGAAGATCAAACATCTATTAAATCTTGGATTCGACGTTTTAACCTTGTTTCATAAGTCATATACGATTATTAGCTCATAAAGATGTATCGTCGAAAAACGAAATATAAAATCTCAATCAATTTCAATGCTTTAATATTCTATCGACTCACAATACATAATGAAACAAAAATATAAGTTTGTTACTATGTGTAAATACGAGTATTTACATGTAAATTGTCGAAATTGAGATCGACACATGCAAATTTCTTTAATTACGGACATAAAATCTTGAAAACTTTGATATTACTCGTACCACAGATTAAAAATGTTTCCAATCGATTCGGACATTTGACTTCTGAAGATCAAACATCTATTTAATCTTGGATTCGACGTTTTAACCTTGTTTCATAAGTCATACACGATTATTAGCTCATAAAGACGTATCGTCGAAATACGAAATTTGAAATCTCAATCAATTTCAATGCTTTTATATTCTATCGACGCACAATACATAATGAAACTTAAATATAAGTTTGTGACTATGTGTAAATACGAGTTTATCATCAATATTGTCGAAAAATGAGAGCGACCCATGCGAATTTCGTTAATTGCGGATATAAAATCGTGAAAACATTGAAATTACTCGTACCAAAGTTTGAAAAATGTTACCTATCGATTCGGACATTGTTTTTCTGAAGATCAAACATCTATTTAATCTTGGATTCGACGTTTTAACCTTGTTTCATAAGTGATATACGATTATTAGCTCATAAAGACGTATCGTCGAAAAACGAAATATGAAATCTCAATCAATTTCAATGCTTTAATATTCTATCGACTCACAATACATAATGAAACAAAAATATAAGTTTGTCACTATGTGTAAATACGAGTATTTACATGTAAATTGTCGAAATTGAGATCGACACATGCAAATTTCGTTAATTACGGACATAAAATCTTGAAAACTTTGAAATTACTCGTACCACAGATTAAAAATGTTTCCAATCGATTCGGTAATTGTGTTTCTGAAGATCAAACATCTATTTAATCTTGGATTCGACGTTTTAACCTTGTTTCATAAGTCATACACGATTATTAGCTCATAAAGACGTATCGTCGAAAAACGAAATTTGAAATCTCAATCAATTTCAATGCTTTTATATTCTATCGACGCACAATACATAATGAAACTTAAATATAAGTTTGTGACTATGTGTAAATACGAGTTTATCATGAATATTGTCGAAAAATGGGAGCGACCCATGCGAATTTCGTTAATTGCGGAGATAAAATCGTGAAAACATTGAAATTACTCGTACCAAAGTTTGAAAAATGTTACCTATCGATTCGGACATTGTTTTTCTGAAGATCAAACATCTATTTAATCTTGGATTCGACGTTTTAACCTTGTTTCATAAGTGATATACGATTATTAGCTCATAAAGATGTATCGTCGAAAAACGAAATATGAAATCTCAATCAATTTCAATGCTTTAATATTCTATCGACACACAATACATAATGAAACAAAAATATAAGTTTGTTACTATGTGTAAATACGAGTATTTACATGTAAATTGTTGAAATTGAGATCGACACATGCAAATTTCGTTAATTACGAACATAAAATCTTGAAAACTTTGAAATTACTCGTACCACAGATTAAAAATGTTTCCAATCGATTCGGACATTTGACTTCTGAAGATCAAACATCTATTTAATCTTGGATTCGACGTTTTAACCTTGTTTCATAAGTCATACACGATTATTAGCTCATAAAGACGTATCGTCGAAATACGAAATTTGAAATCTCAATCAATTTCAATGATTTTATATTCTATCGACGCACAATACATAATGAAACTTAAATATAAGTTTGTGACTATGTGTAAATACGAGTTTATCATCAATATTGTCGAAAAATGAGAGCGACCCATGCGAATTTCGTTAATTGCGGATATAAAATCGTGAAAACATTGAAATTACTCGTACCAAAGTTTGAAAAATGTTACCTATCGATTCGGACATTGTTTTTCTGAAGATCAAACATCTATTTAATCTTGGATTCGACGTTTTAACCTTGTTTCATAAGTCATACACGATTATTAGCTCATAAAGACGTATCGTCGAAAAACGAAATTTGAAATCTCAATCAATTTCAATGCTTTTATATTCTATCGACGCACAATACATAATGAAACTTAAATATAAGTTTGTGATTATGTGTAAATGCGAGTTTATCATGAATATTGTCGAAAAATGGGAGCGACCCATGCGAATTTCGTTAATTGCGGAGATAAAATCGTGAAAACATTGAAATTACTCGTACCAAAGTTTGAAAAATGTTACCTATCGATTCGGACATTGTTTTTCTGAAGATCAAACATCTATTTAATCTTGGATTCGACGTTTTAACCTTGTTTCATTAGTCATACACGATTATTAGCTCATAAAGACGTATCGTCGAAAAACGAAATTTGAAATCTCAATCAATTTCAATGCTTTTATATTCTATCGACGCACAATACATAATGAAACTTAAATATAAGTTTGTGACTATGTGTAAATGCGAGTTTATCATGAATATTGTCGAAAAATGGGAGCGACCCATGCGAATTTCGTTAATTGCGGAGATAAAATCGTGAAAACATTGAAATTACTCGTACCAAAGTTTGAAAAATGTTACCTATCGATTCGGACATTGTTTTTCTGAAGATCAAACATCTATTTAATCTTGGATTCGACGTTTTAACCTTGTTTCATAAGTGATATACGATTATTAGCTCATAAAGACGTATCGTCGAAAAACGAAATATGAAATCTCAATCAATTTCAATGCTTTAATATTCTATCGACTCACAATACATAATGAAACAAAAATATAAGTTTGTCACTATGTGTAAATACGAGTATTTACATGTAAATTGTCGAAATTGAGATCGACACATGCAAATTTCGTTAATTACGGACATAAAATCTTGAAAACTTTGAAATTACTCGTACCACAGATTAAAAATGTTTCCAATCGATTCGGTAATTGTTTTTCTGAAGATCAAACATCTATTTAATCTTGGATTCGACGTTTTAACCTTGTTTCATAAGTCATACACGATTATTAGCTCATAAAGACGTATCGTCGAAAAACGAAATTTGAAATCTCAATCAATTTCAATGCTTTTATATTCTATCGACGCACAATACATAATGAAACTTAAATATAAGTTTGTGACTATGTGTACATACGAGTTTATCATGAATATTGTCGAAAAATGGGAGCGACCCATGCGAATTTCGTTAATTGCGGAGATAAAATCGTGAAAACATTGAAATTACTCGTACCAAAGTTTGAAAAATGTTACCTATCGATTCGGACATTGTTTTTCTGAAGATCAAACATCTATTTAATCTTGGATTCGACGTTTTAACCTTGTTTCATAAGTGATATACGATTATTAGCTCATAAAGATGTATCGTCGAAAAACGAAATATGAAATCTCAATCAATTTCAATGCTTTTATATTCTATCGACACACAATACATAATGAAACAAAAATATAAGTTTGTTACTATGTGTAAATACGAGTATTTACATGTAAATTGTTGAAATTGAGATCGACACATGCAAATTTCGTTAATTACGAACATAAAATCTTGAAAACTTTGAAATTACTCGTACCACAGATTAAAAATGTTTCCAATCGATTCGGACATTTGACTTCTGAAGATCAAACATCTATTTAATCTTGGATTCGACGTTTTAACCTTGTTTCATAAGTCATACACGATTATTAGCTCATAAAGACGTATCGTCGAAATACGAAATTTGAAATCTCAATCAATTTCAATGATTTTATATTCTATCGACGCACAATACATAATGAAACTTAAATATAAGTTTGTGACTATGTGTAAATACGAGTTTATCATCAATATTGTCGAAAAATGAGAGCGACCCATGCGAATTTCGTTAATTGCGGATATAAAATCGTGAAAACATTGAAATTACTCGTACCAAAGTTTGAAAAATGTTACCTATCGATTCGGACATTGTTTTTCTGAAGATCAAACATCTATTTAATCTTGGATTCGACGTTTTAACCTTGTTTCATAAGTCATACACGATTATTAGCTCATAAAGACGTATCGTCGAAAAACGAAATTTGAAATCTCAATCAATTTCAATGCTTTTATATTCTATCGACGCACAATACATAATGAAACATAAATATAAGTTTGTGACTATGTGTAAATACGAGTTTATCATGAATATTGTCGAAAAATGGGAGCGACCCATGCGAATTTCGTTAATTGCGGAGATAAAATCGTGAAAACATTGAAATTACTCGTACCAAAGTTTGAAAAATGTTACCTATCGATTCGGACATTGTTTTTCTGAAGATCAAACATCTATTTAATCTTGGATTCGACGTTTTAACCTTGTTTCATAAGTGATATACGATTATTAGCTCATAAAGATGTATCGTCGAAAAACGAAATATGAAATCTCAATCAATTTCAATGCTTTAATATTCTATCGACACACAATACATAATGAAACAAAAATATAAGTTTGTTACTATGTGTAAATACGAGTATTTACATGTAAATTGTTGAAATTGAGATCGACACATGCAAATTTCGTTAATTACGAACCTAAAATCTTGAAAACTTTGAAATTACTCGTACCACAGATTAAAAATGTTTCCAATCGATTCGGACATTTGACTTCTGAAGATCAAACATCTATTTAATCTTGGATTCGACGTTTTAACCTTGTTTCATAAGTCATACACGATTATTAGCTCATAAAGACGTATCGTCGAAATACGAAATTTGAAATCTCAATCAATTTCAATGATTTTATATTCTATCGACGCACAATACATAATGAAACTTAAATATAAGTTTGTGACTATGTGTAAATACGAGTTTATCATCAATATTGTCGAAAAATGAGAGCGACCCATGCGAATTTCGTTAATTGCGGATATAAAATCGTGAAAACATTGAAATTACTCGTACCAAAGTTTGAAAAATGTTACCTATCGATTCGGACATTGTTTTTCTGAAGATCAAACATCTATTTAATCTTGGATTCGACGTTTTAACCTTGTTTCATAAGTCATACACGATTATTAGCTCATAAAGACGTATCGTCGAAAAACGAAATTTGAAATCTCAATCAATTTCAATGCTTTTATATTCTATCGACGCACAATACATAATGAAACTTAAATATAAGTTTGTGACTATGTGTAAATGCGAGTTTATCATGAATATTGTCGAAAAATGGGAGCGACCCATGCGAATTTCGTTAATTGCGGAGATAAAATCGTGAAAACATTGAAATTACTCGTACCAAAGTTTGAAAAATGTTACCTATCGATTCGGACATTGTTTTTCTGAGGATCAAACATCTATTTAATCTTGGATTCGACGTTTTAACCTTGTTTCATAAGTCATACACGATTATTAGCTCATAAAGACGTATCGTCGAAAAACGAAATTTGAAATCTCAATCAATTTCAATGCTTTTATATTCTATCGACGCACAATACATAATGAAACTTAAATATAAGTTTGTGACTATGTGTAAATACGAGTTTATCATCAATATTGTCGAAAAATGAGAGCGACCCATGCGAATTTCGTTAATTGCGGATATAAAATCGTGAAAACATTGAAATTACTCGTACCAAAGTTTGAAAAATGTTACCTATCGATTCGGACATTGTTTTTCTGAAGATCAAACATCTATTTAATCTTGGATTCGACGTTTTAACCTTGTTTCATAAGTGATATACGATTATTAGCTCATAAAGACGTATCGTCGAAAAACGAAATATGAAATCTCAATCAATTTCAATGCTTTAATATTCTATCGACTCACAATACATAATGAAACAAAAATATAAGTTTGTCACTATGTGTAAATACGAGTATTTACATGTAAATTGTCGAAATTGAGATCGACACATGCAAATTTCGTTAATTACGGACATAAAATCTTGAAAACTTTGAAATTACTCGTACCACAGATTAAAAATGTTTCCATTCGATTCGGTAATTGTGTTTCTGAAGATCAAACATCTATTTAATCTTGGATTCGACGTTTTAACCTTGTTTCATAAGTCATACACGATTATTAGCTCATAAAGACGTATCGTCGAAAAACGAAATTTGAAATCTCAATCAATTTCAATGCTTTTATATTCTATCGACGCACAATACATAATGAAACTTAAATATAAGTTTGTGACTATGTGTAAATACGAGTTTATCATGAATATTGTCGAAAAATGGGAGCGACCCATGCGAATTTCGTTAATTGCGGAGATAAAATCGTGAAAACATTGAAATTACTCGTACCAAAGTTTGAAAAATGTTACCTATCGATTCGGACATTGTTTTTCTGAAGATCAAACATCTATTTAATCTTGGATTCGACGTTTTAACCTTGTTTCATAAGTGATATACGATTATTAGCTCATAAAGATGTATCGTCGAAAAACGAAATATGAAATCTCAATCAATTTCAATGCTTTAATATTCTATCGACACACAATACATAATGAAACAAAAATATAAGTTTGTTACTATGTGTAAATACGAGTATTTACATGTAAATTGTTGAAATTGAGATCGACACATGCAAATTTCGTTAATTACGAACCTAAAATCTTGAAAACTTTGAAATTACTCGTACCACAGATTAAAAATGTTTCCAATCGATTCGGACATTTGACTTCTGAAGATCAAACATCTATTTAATCTTGGATTCGACGTTTTAACCTTGTTTCATAAGTCATACACGATTATTAGCTCATAAAGACGTATCGTCGAAATACGAAATTTGAAATCTCAATCAATTTCAATGATTTTATATTCTATCGACGCACAATACATAATGAAACTTAAATATAAGTTTGTGACTATGTGTAAATACGAGTTTATCATTAATATTGTCGAAAAATGAGAGCGACCCATGCGAATTTCGTTAATTGCGGATATAAAATCGTGAAAACATTGAAATTACTCGTACCAAAGTTTGAAAAATGTTACCTATCGATTCGGACATTGTTTTTCTGAAGATCAAACATCTATTTAATCTTGGATTCGACGTTTTAACCTTGTTTCATAAGTCATACACGATTATTAGCTCATAAAGACGTATCGTCGAAAAACGAAATTTGAAATCTCAATCAATTTCAATGCTTTTATATTCTATCGACGCACAATACATAATGAAACTTAAATATAAGTTTGTGACTATGTGTAAATGCGAGTTTATCATGAATATTGTCGAAAAATGGGAGCGACCCATGCGAATTTCGTTAATTGCGGAGATAAAATCGTGAAAACATTGAAATTACTCGTACCAAAGTTTGAAAAATGTTACCTATCGATTCGGACATTATTTTTCTGAAGATCAAACATCTATTTAATCTTGGATTCGACGTTCTAACCTTGTTTCATAAGTCATATACGATTATTAGCTCATAAAGACGTATCGTCGAAAAACGAAATTTGAAATCTCAATCAATTTCAATGCTTTTATATTCTATCGACACAAAATACATAATGAAACTTAAATATAAGTTTGTGACTATGTGTAAATACGAGTTTATCATGAATATTGTCGAAAAATGAGAGCGACCCATGCGAATTTCGTTAATTGCGGAGATAAAATCGTGAAAACATTGAAATTACTCGTACCAAAGTTTGAAAAATGTTACCTATCGATTCGGACATTGTTTTTATGAAGATCAAACATCTATTTAATCTTGGATTCGACGTTTTAACCTTGTTTCATAAGTCATATACGATTATTAGCTCATAAAGATGTATCGTCGAAAAACGAAATATAAAATCTCAATCAATTTCAATGCTTTAATATTCTATCGACTCACAATACATAATGAAACAAAAATATAAGTTTGTTACTATGTGTAAATACGAGTATTTACATGTAAATTGTCGAAATTGAGATCGACACATGCAAATTTCGTTAATTACTGACATAAAATCTTGAAAACTTTGAAATTACTCGTACCACAGATTAAAAATGTTTCCAATCGATTCGGACATTTGACTTCTGAAGATCAAACATCTATTTAATCTTGGATTCGACGTTTTAACCTTGTTTCATAAGTCATACACGATTATTAGCTCATAAAGAGGTATCGTCGAAATACGAAATTTGAAATCTCAATCAATTTCAATGCTTTTATATTCTATCGACGCACAATACATAATGAAACTTAAATATAAGTTTGTGACTATGTGTAAATACGAGTTTATCATGAATATTGTCGAAAAATGAGATCGACCCATGCGAATTTCGTTAATTGCGGATATAAAATCGTGAAAACATTGAAATTACTCGTACCAAAGTTTGAAAAATGTTACCTATCGATTCGGACATTGTTTTTCTGAAGATCAAACATCTATTTAATCTTGGATTCGACGTTTTAACCTTGTTTCATAAGTGATATACGATTATTAGCTCATAAAGACGTATCGTCGAAAAACGAAATATGAAATCTCAATCAATTTCAATGCTTTAATATTCTATCGACTCACAATACATAATGAAACAAAAATATAAGTTTGTCACTATGTGTAAATACGAGTATTTACATGTAAATTGTCGAAATTGAGATCGACACATGCAAATTTCGTTAATTACGGACATAAAATCTTGAAAACTTTGAAATTACTCGTACCACAGATTAAAAATGTTTCCAATCGATTCGGTAATTGTTTTTCTGAAGATCAAACATCTATTTAATCTTGGATTCGACGTTTTAACCTTGTTTCATAAGTCATACACGATTATTAGCTCATAAAGACGTATCGTCGAAAAACGAAATTTGAAATCTCAATCAATTTCAATGCTTTTATATTCTATCGACGCACAATACATAATGAAACTTAAATATAAGTTTGTGACTATGTGTAAATGCGAGTTTATCATGAATATTGTCGAAAAATGGGAGCGACCCATGCGAATTTCGTTAATTGCGGAGATAAAATCGTGAAAACATTGAAATTACTCGTACCAAAGTTTGAAAAATGTTACCTATCGATTCGGACATTGTTTTTCTGAAGATCAAACATCTATTTAATCTTGGATTCGACGTTCTAACCTTGTTTCATAAGTCATATACGATTATTAGCTCATAAAGACGTATCGTCGAAAAACGAAATTTGAAATCTCAATCAATTTCAATGCTTTTATATTCTATCGACACAAAATTCATAATGAAACTTAAATATAAGTTTGTGACTATGTGTAAATACGAGCTTATCATGAATATTGTCGAAAAATGAGAGCGACCCATGCGAATTTCGTTAATTGCGGAGATAAAATCGTGAAAACATTGAAATTACTCGTACCAAAGTTTGAAAAATGTTACCTATCGATTCGGACATTGTTTTTATGAAGATCAAACATCTATTTAATCTTGGATTCGACGTTTTAACCTTGTTTCATAAGTCATATACGATTATTAGCTCATAAAGATGTATCGTCGAAAAACGAAATATAAAATCTCAATCAATTTCAATGCTTTAATATTCTATCGACTCACAATACATAATGAAACAAAAATATAAGTTTGTTACTATGTGTAAATACGAGTATTTACATGTAAATTGTCGAAATTGAGATCGACACATGCAAATTTCGTTAATTACGGACATAAAATCTTGAAAACTTTGAAATTACTCGTACCACAGATTAAAAATGTTTCCAATCGATTCGGACATTTGACTTCTGAAGATCAAACATCTATTTAATCTTGGATTCGACGTTTTAACCTTGTTTCATAAGTCATACACGATTATTAGCTCATAAAGACGTATCGTCGAAATACGAAATTTGAAATCTCAATCAATTTCAATGCTTTTATATTCTATCGACGCACAATACATAATGAAACTTAAATATAAGTTTGTGACTATGTGTAAATACGAGTTTATCATCAATATTGTCGAAAAATGAGAGCGACCCATGCGAATTTCGTTAAATGCGGATATAAAATCGTGAAAACATTGAAATTACTCGTACCAAAGTTTGAAAAATGTTACCTATCGATTCGGACATTGTTTTTCTGAAGATCAAACATCTATTTAATCTTGGATTCGACGTTTTAACCTTGTTTCATAAGTGATATACGATTATTAGCTCATAAAGACGTATCGTCGAAAAACGAAATATGAAATCTCAATCAATTTCAATGCTTTAATATTCTATCGACTCACAATACATAATGAAACAAAAATATAAGTTTGTCACTATGTGTAAATACGAGTATTTACATGTAAATTGTCGAAATTGAGATCTACAAATGCAAATTTCGTTAATTACGGACATAAAATCTTGAAAACTTTGAAATTACTCGTACCACAGATTAAAAATGTTTCCATTCGATTCGGTAATTGTGTTTCTGAAGATCAAACATCTATTTAATCTTGGATTCGACGTTTTAACCTTGTTTCATAAGTCATACACGATTATTAGCTCATAAAGACGTATCGTCGAAAAACGAAATTTGAAATCTCAATCAATTTCAATGCTTTTATATTCTATCGACGCACAATACATAATGAAACTTAAATATAAGTTTGTGACTATGTGTAAATACGAGTTTATCATCAATATTGTCGAAAAATGAGAGCGACCCATGCGAATTTCGTTAATTGCGGATATAAAATCGTGAAAACATTGAAATTACTCGTACCAAAGTTTGAAAAATGTTACCTATCGATTCGGACATTGTTTTTCTGAAGATCAAACATCTATTTAATCTTGGATTCGACGTTTTAACCTTGTTTCATAAGTCATACACGATTATTAGCTCATAAAGACGTATCGTCGAAAAACGAAATTTGAAATCTCAATCAATTTCAATGCTTTTATATTCTATCGACGCACAATACATAATGAAACTTAAATATAAGTTTGTGACTATGTGTAAATGCGAGTTTATCATGAATATTGTCGAAAAATGGGAGCGACCCATGCGAATTTCGTTAATTGCGGAGATAAAATCGTGAAAACATTGAAATTACTCGTACCAAAGTTTGAAAAATGTTACCTATCGATTCGGACATTGTTTTTCTGAAGATCAAACATCTATTTAATCTTGGATTCGACGTTCTAACCTTGTTTCATAAGTCATATACGATTATTAGCTCATAAAGACGTATCGTCGAAAAACGAAATTTGAAATCTCAATCAATTTCAATGCTTTTATATTCTATCGACACAAAATACATAATGAAACTTAAATATAAGTTTGTGACTATGTGTAAATACGAGTTTATCATGAATATTGTCGAAAAATGAGAGCGACCCATGCGAATTTCGTTAATTGCGGAGATAAAATCGTGAAAACATTGAAATTACTCGTACCAAAGTTTGAAAAATGTTACCTATCGATTCGGACATTGTTTTTATGAAGATCAAACATCTATTTAATCTTGGATTCGACGTTTTAACCTTGTTTCATAAGTCATATACGATTATTAGCTCATAAAGATGTATCGTCGAAAAACGAAATATAAAATCTCAATCAATTTCAATGCTTTAATATTCTATCGACTCACAATACATAATGAAACAAAAATATAAGTTTGTTACTATGTGTAAATACGAGTATTTACATGTAAATTGTCGAAATTGAGATCGACACATGCAAATTTCGTTAATTACTGACATAAAATCTTGAAAACTTTGAAATTACTCGTACCACAGATTAAAAATGTTTCCAATCGATTCGGACATTTGACTTCTGAAGATCAAACATCTATTTAATCTTGGATTCGACGTTTTAACCTTGTTTCATAAGTCATACACGATTATTAGCTCATAAAGAGGTATCGTCGAAATACGAAATTTGAAATCTCAATCAATTTCAATGCTTTTATATTCTATCGACGCACAATACATAATGAAACATAAATATAAGTTTGTGACTATGTGTAAATACGAGTTTATCATGAATATTGTCGAAAAATGAGATCGACCCATGCGAATTTCGTTAATTGCGGATATAAAATCGTGAAAACATTGAAATTACTCGTACCAAAGTTTGAAAAATGTTACCTATCGATTCGGACATTGTTTTTCTGAAGATCAAACATCTATTTAATCTTGGATTCGACGTTTTAACCTTGTTTCATAAGTGATATACGATTATTAGCTCATAAAGACGTATCGTCGAAAAACGAAATATGAAATCTCAATCAATTTCAATGCTTTAATATTCTATCGACTCACAATACATAATGAAACAAAAATATAAGTTTGTCACTATGTGTAAATACGAGTATTTACATGTAAATTGTCGAAATTGAGATCGACACATGCAAATTTCGTTAATTACGGACATAAAATCTTGAAAACTTTGAAATTACTCGTACCACAGATTAAAAATGTTTCCAATCGATTCGGTAATTGTGTTTCTGAAGATCAAACATCTATTTAATCTTGGATTCGACGTTTTAACCTTGTTTCATAAGTCATACACGATTATTAGCTCATAAAGACGTATCGTCGAAAAACGAAATTTGAAATCTCAATCAATTTCAATGCTTTTATATTCTATCGACGCACAATACATAATGAAACATAAATATAAGTTTGTGACTATGTGTAAATGCGAGTTTATCATGAATATTGTCGAAAAATGGGAGCGACCCATGCGAATTTCGTTAATTGCGGAGATAAAATCGTGAAAACATTGAAATTACTCGTACCAAAGTTTGAAAAATGTTACCTATCGATTCGGACATTGTTTTTCTGAAGATCAAACATCTATTTAATCTTGGATTCGACGTTCTAACCTTGTTTCATAAGTCATATACGATTATTAGCTCATAAAGACGTATCGTCGAAAAACGAAATTTGAAATCTCAATCAATTTCAATGCTTTTATATTCTATCGACACAAAATTCATAATGAAACTTAAATATAAGTTTGTGACTATGTGTAAATACGAGTTTATCATGAATATTGTCGAAAAATGAGAGCGACCCATGCGAATTTCGTTAATTGCGGAGATAAAATCGTGAAAACATTGAAATTACTCGTACCAAAGTTTGAAAAATGTTACCTATCGATTCGGACATTGTTTTTATGAAGATCAAACATCTATTTAATCTTGGATTCGACGTTTTAACCTTGTTTCATAAGTCATATACGATTATTAGCTCATAAAGATGTATCGTCGAAAAACGAAATATAAAATCTCAATCAATTTCAATGCTTTAATATTCTATCGACTCACAATACATAATGAAACAAAAATATAAGTTTGTTACTATGTGTAAATACGAGTATTTACATGTAAATTGTCGAAATTGAGATCGACACATGCAAATTTCGTTAATTACGGACATAAAATCTTGAAAACTTTGAAATTACTCGTACCACAGATTAAAAATGTTTCCAATCGATTCGGACATTTGACTTCTGAAGATCAAACATCTATTTAATCTTGGATTCGACGTTTTAACCTTGTTTCATAAGTCATACACGATTATTAGCTCATAAAGACGTATCGTCGAAATACGAAATTTGAAATCTCAATCAATTTCAATGCTTTTATATTCTATCGACGCACAATACATAATGAAACTTAAATATAAGTTTGTGACTATGTGTAAATACGAGTTTATCATCAATATTGTCGAAAAATGAGAGCGACCCATGCGAATTTCGTTAAATGCGGATATAAAATCGTGAAAACATTGAAATTACTCGTACCAAAGTTTGAAAAATGTTACCTATCGATTCGGACATTGTTTTTCTGAAGATCAAACATCTATTTAATCTTGGATTCGACGTTTTAACCTTGTTTCATAAGTGATATACGATTATTAGCTCATAAAGACGTATCGTCGAAAAACGAAATATGAAATCTCAATCAATTTCAATGCTTTAATATTCTATCGACTCACAATACATAATGAAACAAAAATATAAGTTTGTCACTATGTGTAAATACGAGTATTTACATGTAAATTGTCGAAATTGAGATCTACAAATGCAAATTTCGTTAATTACGGACATAAAATCTTGAAAACTTTGAAATTACTCGTACCACAGATTAAAAATGTTTCCATTCGATTCGGTAATTGTGTTTCTGAAGATCAAACATCTATTTAATCTTGGATTCGACGTTTTAACCTTGTTTCATAAGTCATACACGATTATTAGCTCATAAAGACGTATCGTCGAAAAACGAAATTTGAAATCTCAATCAATTTCAATGCTTTTATATTCTATCGACGCACAATACATAATGAAACTTAAATATAAGTTTGTGACTATGTGTAAATACGAGTTTATCATGAATATTGTCGAAAAATGGGAGCGACCCATGCGAATTTCGTTAATTGCGGAGATAAAATCGTGAAAACATTGAAATTACTCGTACCAAAGTTTGAAAAATGTTACCTATCGATTCGGACATTGTTTTTCTGAAGATCAAACATCTATTTAATCTTGGATTCGACGTTTTAACCTTGTTTCATAAGTGATATACGATTATTAGCTCATAAAGATGTATCGTCGAAAAACGAAATATGAAATCTCAATCAATTTCAATGCTTTAATATTCTATCGACACACAATACATAATGAAACAAAAATATAAGTTTGTTACTATGTGTAAATACGAGTATTTACATGTAAATTGTTGAAATTGAGATCGACACATGCAAATTTCGTTAATTACGAACCTAAAATCTTGAAAACTTTGAAATTACTCGTACCACAGATTAAAAATGTTTCCAATCGATTCGGACATTTGACTTCTGAAGATCAAACATCTATTTAATCTTGGATTCGACGTTTTAACCTTGTTTCATAAGTCATACACGATTATTAGCTCATAAAGACGTATCGTCGAAAAACGAAATTTGAAATCTCAATCAATTTCAATGATTTTATATTCTATCGACGCACAATACATAATGAAACTTAAATATAAGTTTGTGACTATGTGTAAATACGAGTTTATCATCAATATTGTCGAAAAATGAGAGCGACCCATGCGAATTTCGTTAATTGCGGATATAAAATCGTGAAAACATTGAAATTACTCGTACCAAAGTTTGAAAAATGTTACCTATCGATTCGGACATTGTTTTTCTGAAGATCAAACATCTATTTAATCTTGGATTCGACGTTTTAACCTTGTTTCATAAGTCATACACGATTATTAGCTCATAAAGACGTATCGTCGAAAAACGAAATTTGAAATCTCAATCAATTTCAATGCTTTTATATTCTATCGACGCACAATACATAATGAAACTTAAATATAAGTTTGTGACTATGTGTAAATGCGAGTTTATCATGAATATTGTCGAAAAATGGGAGCGACCCATGCGAATTTCGTTAATTGCGGAGATAAAATCGTGAAAACTTTGAAAATACTCGTACCACAGATTAAAAATGTTTCCAATCGATTCGGTAATTGTGTTTCTGAAGATCAAACATCTATTTAATCTTGGATTCGACGTTTTAACCTTGTTTCATAAGTCATACACGATTATTAGCTCATAAAGACGTATCGTCGAAATACGAAATTTGAAATCTCAATCAATTTCAATGCTTTTATATTCTATCGACGCACAATACATAATGAAACTTAAATATAATTTTGTGACTATGTGTAAATACGAGTTTATCATGAATATTGTCGAAAAATGGGAGCGACCCATGCGAATTTCGTTAATTGCGGAGATAAAATCGTGAAAACATTGAAATTACTCGTACCAAAGTTTGAAAAATGTTACCTATCGATTCGGACATTGTTTTTCTGAAGATCAAACATCTATTTAATCTTGGATTCGACGTTTTAACCTTGTTTCATAAGTGATATACGATTATTAGCTCATAAAGATGTATCGTCGAAAAACGAAATATGAAATCTCAATCAATTTCAATGCTTTAATATTCTATCGACACACAATACATAATGAAACAAAAATATAAGTTTGTTACTATGTGTAAATACGAGTATTTACATGTAAATTGTTGAAATTGAGATCGACACATGCAAATTTCGTTAATTACGAACCTAAAATCTTGAAAACTTTGAAATTACTCGTACCACAGATTAAAAATGTTTCCAATCGATTCGGACATTTGACTTCTGAAGATCAAACATCTATTTAATCTTGGATTCGACGTTTTAACCTTGTTTCATAAGTCATACACGATTATTAGCTCATAAAGACGTATCGTCGAAATACGAAATTTGAAATCTCAATCAATTTCAATGATTTTATATTCTATCGACGCACAATACATAATGAAACTTAAATATAAGTTTGTGACTATGTGTAAATACGAGTTTATCATCAATATTGTCGAAAAATGAGAGCGACCCATGCGAATTTCGTTAATTGCGGATATAAAATCGTGAAAACATTGAAATTACTCGTACCAAAGTTTGAAAAATGTTACCTATCGATTCGGACATTGTTTTTCTGAAGATCAAACATCTATTTAATCTTGGATTCGACGTTTTAACCTTGTTTCATAAGTGATATACGATTATTAGCTCATAAAGACGAATCGTCGAAAAACGAAATATGAAATCTCAATCAATTTCAATGCTTTAATATTCTATCGACTCACAATACATAATGAAACAAAAATATAAGTTTGTCACTATGTGTAAATACGAGTATTTACATGTAAATTGTCGAAATTGAGATCGACACATGCAAATTTCGTTAATTACGGACATAAAATCTTGAAAACTTTGAAAATACTCGTACCACAGATTAAAAATGTTTCCAATCGATTCGGTAATTGTGTTTCTGAAGATCAAACATCTATTTAATCTTGGATTCGACGTTTTAACCTTGTTTCATAAGTCATACACGATTATTAGCTCATAAAGACGTATCGTCGAAATACGAAATTTGAAATCTCAATCAATTTCAATGCTTTTATATTCTATCGACGCACAATACATAATGAAACTTAAATATAAGTTTGTGACTATGTGTAAATACGAGTTTATCATCAATATTGTCGAAAAATGTGAGCGACCCATGCGAATTTCGTTAATTGCGGATATAAAATCGTGAAAACATTGAAATTACTCGTACCAAAGTTTGAAAAATGTTACCTATCGATTCGGACATTGTTTTTCTGAAGATCAAACATCTATTTAATCTTGGATTCGACGTTTTAACCTTGTTTCATAAGTGATATACGATTATTAGCTCATAAAGACGTATCGTCGAAAAACGAAATATGAAATCTCAATCAATTTCAATGCTTTAATATTCTATCGACTCACAATACATAATGAAACAAAAATATAAGTTTGTCACTATGTGTAAATACGAGTATTTACATGTAAATTGTCGAAATTGAGATCGACACATGCAAATTTCGTTAATTACGGACATAAAATCTTGAAAACTTTGAAATTACTCGTACCACAGATTAAAAATGTTTCCAATCGATTCGGTAATTGTGTTTCTGAAGATCAAACATCTATTTAATCTTGGATTCGACGTTTTAACCTTGTTTCATAAGTCATACACGATTATTAGCTCATAAAGACGTATCGTCGAAAAACGAAATTTGAAATCTCAATCAATTTCAATGCTTTTATATTCTATCGACGCACAATACATAATGAAACATAAATATAAGTTTGTGACTATGTGTAAATACGAGTTTATCATGAATATTGTCGAAAAATGGGAGCGACCCATGCGAATTTCGTTAATTGCGGAGATAAAATCGTGAAAACATTGAAATTACTCGTACCAAAGTTTGAAAAATGTTACCTATCGATTCGGACATTGTTTTTCTGAAGATCAAACATCTATTTAATCTTGGATTCGACGTTTTAACCTTGTTTCATAAGTGATATACGATTATTAGCTCATAAAGATGTATCGTCGAAAAACGAAATATGAAATCTCAATCAATTTCAATGCTTTAATATTCTATCGACACACAATACATAATGAAACAAAAATATAAGTTTGTTACTATGTGTAAATACGAGTATTTACATGTAAATTGTTGAAATTGAGATCGACACATGCAAATTTCGTTAATTACGGACTAAAAATCTTGAAAACTTTGAAATTACTCGTACCACAGATTAAAAATGTTTCCAATCGATTCGGACATTTGACTTCTGAAGATCAAACATCTATTTAATCTTGGATTCGACGTTTTAACCTTGTTTCATAAGTCATACACGATTATTAGCTCATAAAGACGTATCGTCGAAATACGAAATTTGAAATCTCAATCAATTTCAATGATTTTATATTCTATCGACGCACAATACATAATGAAACTAAAATATAAGTTTGTGACTATGTGTAAATACGAGTTTATCATCAATATTGTCGAAAAATGAGAGCGACCCATGCGAATTTCGTTAATTGCGGATATAAAATCGTGAAAACATTGAAATTACTCGTACCAAAGTTTGAAAAAAGTTACCTATCGATTCGGACATTGTTTTTCTGAAGATCAAACATCTATTTAATCTTGGATTCGACGTTTTAACCTTGTTTCATAAGTGATATACGATTATTAGCTCATAAAGATGTATCGTCGAAAAACGAAATATGAAATCTCAATCAATTTCAATGCTTTAATATTCTATCGACACACAATACATAATGAAACAAAAATATAAGTTTGTTACTATGTGTAAATACGAGTATTTACATGTAAATTGTTGAAATTGAGATCGACACATGCAAATTTCGTTAATTACGAACATAAAATCTTGAAAACATTGAAATTACTCTTACCACAGATTAAAAATGTTTCCAATCGATTCGGACATTTGACTTCTGAAGATCAAACATCTATTTAATCTTGGATTCGACGTTTTAACCTTGTTTCATAAGTCATACACGATTATTAGCTCATAAAGACGTATCGTCGAAATACGAAATTTGAAATCTCAATCAATTTCAATGATTTTATATTCTATCGACGCACAATACATAATGAAACTTAAATATAAGTTTGTGACTATGTGTAAATACGAGTTTATCATCAATATTGTCGAAAAATGAGAGCGACCCATGCGAATTTCGTTAATTGCGGATATAAAATCGTGAAAACATTGAAATTACTCGTACCAAAGTTTGAAAAATGTTACCTATCGATTCGGACATTGTTTTTCTGAAGATCAAACATCTATTTAATCTTGGATTCGACGTTTTAACCTTGTTTCATAAGTGATATACGATTATTAGCTCATAAAGACGTATCGTCGAAAAACGAAATATGAAATCTCAATCAATTTCAATGCTTTAATATTCTATCGACTCACAATACATAATGAAACAAAAATATAAGTTTGTCACTATGTGTAAATACGAGTATTTACATGTAAATTGTCGAAATTGAGATCGACACATGCAAATTTCGTTAATTACGGACATAAAATCTTGAAAACTTTGAAAATACTCGTACCACAGATTAAAAATGTTTCCAATCGATTCGGTAATTGTGTTTCTGAAGATCAAACATCTATTTAATCTTGGATTCGACGTTTTAACCTTGTTTCATAAGTCATATACGATTATTAGCTCATAAAGACGTATCGTCGAAATACGAAATTTGAAATCTCAATCAATTTCAATGCTTTTATATTCTATCGACGCACAATACATAATGAAACTTAAATATAAGTTTGTGACTATGTGTAAATACGAGTTTATCATCAATATTGTCGAAAAATGTGAGCGACCCATGCGAATTTCGTTAATTGCGGATATAAAATCGTGAAAACATTGAAATTACTCGTACCAAAGTTTGAAAAATGTTACCTATCGATTCGGACATTGTTTTTCTGAAGATCAAACATCTATTTAATCTTGGATTCGACGTTTTAACCTTGTTTCATAAGTGATATACGATTATTAGCTCATAAAGACGTATCGTCGAAAAACGAAATATGAAATCTCAATCAATTTCAATGCTTTAATATTCTATCGACTCACAATACATAATGAAACAAAAATATAAGTTTGTCACTATGTGTAAATACGAGTATTTACATGTAAATTGTCGAAATTGAGATCGACACATGCAAATTTCCTTAATTACGGACATAAAATCTTGAAAACTTTGAAATTACTCGTACCACAGATTAAAAATGTTTCCAATCGATTCGGTAATTGTGTTTCTGAAGATCAAACATCTATTTAATCTTGGATTCGACGTTTTAACCTTGTTTCATAAGTCATACACGATTATTAGCTCATAAAGACGTATCGTCGAAAAACGAAATTTGAAATCTCAATCAATTTCAATGCTTTTATATTCTATCGACGCACAATACATAATGAAACTTAAATATAAGTTTGTGACTATGTGTAAATACGAGTTTATCATGAATATTGTCGAAAAATGGGAGCGACCCATGCGGATTTCGTTAATTGCGGAGATAAAATCGTGAAAACATTGATATTACTCGTACCAAAGTTTGAAAAATGTTACCTATCGATTCGGACATTGTTTTTCTGAAGATCAAACATCTATTTAATCTTGGATTCGACGTTTTAACCTTGTTTCATAAGTGATATACGATTATTAGCTCATAAAGATGTATCGTCGAAAAACGAAATATGAAATCTCAATCAATTTCAATGCTTTAATATTCTATCGACACACAATACATAATGAAACAAAAATATAAGTTTGTTACTATGTGTAAATACGAGTATTTACATGTAAATTGTTGAAATTGAGATCGACACATGCAAATTTCGTTAATTACGGACATAAAATCTTGAAAACTTTGAAATTACTCGTACCACAGATTAAAAATGTTTCCAATCGATTCGGACATTTGACTTCTGAAGATCAAACATCTATTTAATCTTGGATTCGACGTTTTAACCTTGTTTCATAAGTCATACACGATTATTAGCTCATAAAGACGTATCGTCGAAATACGAAATTTGAAATCTCAATCAATTTCAATGATTTTATATTCTATCGACGCACAATACATAATGAAACTAAAATATAAGTTTGTGACTATGTGTAAATACGAGTTTATCATCAATATTGTCGAAAAATGAGAGCGACCCATGCGAATTTCGTTAATTGCGGATATAAAATCGTGAAAACATTGAAATTACTCGTACCAAAGTTTGAAAAATGTTACCTATCGATTCGGACATTGTTTTTCTGAAGATCAAACATCTATTTAATCTTGGATTCGACGTTTTAACCTTGTTTCATAAGTGATATACGATTATTAGCTCATAAAGACGTATCGACGAAAAACGAAATATGAAATCTCAATCAATTTCAATGCTTTAATATTCTATCGACTCACAATACATAATGAAACAAAAATATAAGTTTGTCACTATGTGTAAATACGAGTATTTACATGTAAATTGTCGAAATTGAGATCGACACATGCAAATTTCGTTAATTACGGACATAAAATCTTGAAAACTTTGAAAATACTCGTACCACAGATTAAAAATGTTTCCAATCGATTCGGTAATTGTGTTTCTGAAGATCAAACATCTATTTAATCTTGGATTCGACGTTTTAACCTTGTTTCATAAGTCATACACGATTATTAGCTCATAAAGACGTATCGTCGAAAAACGAAATTTGAAATCTCAATCAATTTCAATGCTTTTATATTCTATCGACGCACAATACATAATGAAACTTAAATATAAGTTTGTGACTATGTGTAAATACGAGTTTATCATGAATATTGTCGAAAAATGGGAGCGACCCATGCGAATTTCGTTAATTGCGGAGATAAAATCGTGAAAACATTGAAATTACTCGTACCAAAGTTTGAAAAATGTTACCTATCGATTCGGACATTGTTTTTCTGAAGATCAAACATCTATTTAATCTTGGATTCGACGTTTTAACCTTGTTTCATAAGTGATATACGATTATTAGCTCATAAAGATGTATCGTCGAAAAACGAAATATGAAATCTCAATCAATTTCAATGCTTTAATATTCTATCGACACACAATACATAATGAAACAAAAATATAAGTTTGTTACTATGTGTAAATACGAGTATTTACATGTAAATTGTTGAAATTGAGATCGACACATGCAAATTTCGTTAATTACGGACATAAAATCTTGAAAACTTTGAAATTACTCGTACCACAGATTAAAAATGTTTCCAATCGATTCGGTAATTGTGTTTCTGAAGATCAAACATCTATTTAATCTTGGATTCGACGTTTTAACCTTGTTTCATAAGTCATACACGATTATTAGCTCATAAAGTCGTATCGTCGAAAAACGAAATTTGAAATCTCAATCAATTTCAATGCTTTTATATTCTATCGACGCACAATACATAATGAAACTTAAATATAAGTTTGTGACTATGTGTAAATGCGAGTTTATCATGAATATTGTCGAAAAATGGGAGCGACCCATGCGAATTTCGTTAATTGCGGAGATAAAATCGTGAAAACATTGAAATTACTCGTACCAAAGTTTGAAAAATGTTACCTATCGATTCGGACATTGTTTTTCTGAAGATCAAACATCTATTTAATCTTGGATTCGACGTTCTAACCTTGTTTCATAAGTCATATACGATTATTAGCTCATAAAGACGTATCGTCGAAAAACGAAATTTGAAATCTCAATCAATTTCAATGCTTTTATATTCTATCGACACAAAATACATAATGAAACTTAAATATAAGTTTGTGACTATGTGTAAATACGAGTTTATCATGAATATTGTCGAAAAATGAGAGCGACCCATGCGAATTTCGTTAATTGCGGAGATAAAATCGTGAAAACATTGAAATTACTCGTACCAAAGTTTGAAAAATGTTACCTATCGATTCGGACATTGTTTTTATGAAGATCAAACATCTATTTAATCTTGGATTCGACGTTTTGACCTTGTTTCATAAGTCATATACGATTATTAGCTCATAAAGATGTATCGTCGAAAAACGAAATATGAAATCTCAATCAATTTCAATGCTTTAATATTCTATCGACTCACAATACATAATGAAACAAAAATATAAGTTTGTTACTATGTGTAAATACGAGTATTTACATGTAAATTGTCGAAATTGAGATCGACACATGCAAATTTCGTTAATTACGGACATAAAATCTTGAAAACTTTGAAATTACTCGTACCACAAATTAAAAATGTTTCCAATCGATTCGGACATTTGACTTCTGAAGATCAAACATCTATTTAATCTTGGATTCGACGTTTTAACCTTGTTTCATAAGTCATACACGATTATTAGCTCATAAAGACGTATCGTCGAAAAACGAAATTTGAAATCTCAATCAATTTCAATGCTTTTATATTCTATCGACGCACAATACATAATGAAACTTAAATATAAGTTTGTGACTATGTGTAAATACGAGTTTATCATGAATATTGTCGAAAAATGGGAGCGACCCATGCGAATTTCGTTAATTGCGGATATAAAATCGTGAAAACATTGAAATTACTCGTACCAAAGTTTGAAAAATGTTACCTATCGATTCGGACATTGTTTTTCTGAAGATCAAACATCTATTTAATCTTGGATTCGACGTTTTAACCTTGTTTCATAAGTGATATACGATTATTAGCTCATAAAGACGTATCGTCGAAAAACGAAATATGAAATCTCAATCAATTTCAATGCTTTAATATTCTATCGACTCACAATACATAATGAAACAAAAATATAAGTTTGTCACTATGTGTAAATACGAGTATTTACATGTAAATTGTCGAAATTGAGATCGACACATGCAAATTTCGTTAATTACGGACATAAAATCTTGAAAACTTTGAAATTACTCGTACCACAGATTAAAAATGTTTCCAATCGATTCGGTAATTGTTTTTCTGAAGATCAAACATCTATTTAATCTTGGATTCGACGTTTTAACCTTGTTTCATAAGTCATACACGATTATTAGCTCATAAAGACGTATCGTCGAAAAACGAAATTTGAAATCTCAATCAATTTCAATGCTTTTATATTCTATCGACGCACAATACATAATGAAACTTAAATATAAGTTTGTGACTATGTGTAAATACGAGTTTATCATGAATATTGTCGAAAAATGGGAGCGACCCATGCGAAGTTCGTTAATTGCGGAGATAAAATCGTGAAAACATTGAAATTACTCGTACCAAAGTTTGAAAAATGTTACCTATCGATTCGGACATTGTTTTTCTGAAGATCAAACATCTATTTAATCTTGGATTCGACGTTTTAACCTTGTTTCATAAGTGATATACGATTATTAGCTCATAAAGATGTATCGTCGAAAAACGAAATATGAAATCTCAATCAATTTCAATGCTTTAATATTCTATCGACACACAATACATAATGAAACAAAAATATAAGTTTGTTACTATGTGTAAATACGAGTATTTACATGTAAATTGTTGAAATTGAGATCGACACATGCAAATTTCGTTAATTACGGACATAAAATCTTGAAAACTTTGAAATTACTCGTACCACAGATTAAAAATGTTTCCAATCGATTCGGTAATTGTGTTTCTGAAGATCAAACATCTATTTAATCTTGGATTCGACGTTTTAACCTTGTTTCATAAGTCATACACGATTATTAGCTCATAAAGACGTATCGTCGAAAAACGAAATTTGAAATCTCAATCAATTTCAATGCTTTTATATTCTATCGACGCACAATACATAATGAAACTTAAATATAAGTTTGTGACTATGTGTAAATGCGAGTTTATCATGAATATTGTCGAAAAATGGGAGCGACCCATGCGAATTTCGTTAATTGCGGATATAAAATCGTGAAAACATTGAAATTACTCGTACCAAAGTTTGAAAAATGTTACCTATCGATTCGGACATTGTTTTTCTGAAGATCAAACATCTATTTAATCTTGGATTCGACGTTTTAACCTTGTTTCATAAGTCATACACGATTATTAGCTCATAAAGACGTATCGTCGAAATACGAAATTTGAAATCTCAATCAATTTCAATGCTTTTATATTCTATCGACGCACAATACATAATGAAACTTAAAAATAAGTTTGTGACTATGTGTAAATACGAGTTTATCATCAATATTGTCGAAAAATGAGAGCGACCCATGCGAATTTCGTTAATTGCGGATATAAAATCGTGAAAACATTGAAATTACTCGTACCAAAGTTTGAAAAATGTTACCTATCGATTCGGACATTGTTTTTCTGAAGATCAAACATCTATTTAATCTTGGATTCGACGTTTTAACCTTGTTTCATAAGTGATATACGATTATTAGTTCATAAAGACGTATCGTCGAAAAACGAAATATGAAATCTCAATCAATTTCAATGCTTTAATATTCTATCGACTCACAATACATAATGAAACAAAAATATAAGTTTGTCACTATGTGTAAATACGAGTATTTACATGTAAATTGTCGAAATTGAGATCGAAACATGCAAATTTCGTTAATTACGGACATAAAATCTTGAAAACTTTGAAATTACTTGTACCACAGATTAAAAATGTTTCCAATCGATTCGGTAATTGTGTTTCTGAAGATCAAACATCTATTTAATCTTGGATTCGACGTTTTAACCTTGTTTCATAAGTCATACACGATTATTAGCTCATAAAGACGTATCGTCGAAAAACGAAATTTGAAATCTCAATCAATTTCAATGCTTTTATATTCTATCGACGCACAATACATAATGAAACTTAAATATAAGTTTGTGACTATGTGTAAATACGAGTTTATCATGAATATTGTCGAAAAATGGGAGCGACCAATGCGAATTTCGTTAATTGCGGATATAAAATCGTGAAAACATTGAAATTACTCGTACCAAAGTTTGAAAAATGTTACCTATCGATTCGGACATTGTTTTTCTGGAGATCAAACATCTATTTAATCTTGGATTCGACGTTTTAAC
The DNA here is from genome assembly GCF_910589235.1 of Vespa crabro. Classification (NCBI taxonomy): domain Eukaryota; kingdom Metazoa; phylum Arthropoda; class Insecta; order Hymenoptera; family Vespidae; genus Vespa; species Vespa crabro. The sequence goes on along the minus strand of NC_060956.1, from coordinate 11,428,745 downwards.
CTTGTTTCATAAGTGATATACGATTATTAGCTCATAAAGACGTATCGTCGAAAAACGAAATATGAAATCTCAATCAATTTCAATGCTTTAATATTCTATCGACTCACAATACATAATGAAACAAAAATATAAGTTTGTCACTATGTGTAAATACGAGTATTTACATGTAAATTGTCGAAATTGAGATCGACACATGCAAATTTCGTTAATTACGGACATAAAATCTTGAAAACTTTGAAATTACTCGTACCACAGATTAAAAATGTTTCCAATCGATTCGGTAATTGTGTTTCTGAAGATCAAACATCTATTTAATCTTGGATTCGACGTTTTAACCTTGTTTCATAAGTCATACACGATTATTAGCTCATAAAGACGTATCGTCGAAAAACGAAATTTGAAATCTCAATCAATTTCAATGCTTTTATATTCTATCGACGCACAATACATAATGAAACTTAAATATAAGTTTGTGACTATGTGTAAATACGAGTTTATCATGAATATTGTCGAAAAATGGGAGCGACCAATGCGAATTTCGTTAATTGCGGATATAAAATCGTGAAAACATTGAAATTACTCGTACCAAAGTTTGAAAAATGTTACCTATCGATTCGGACATTGTTTTTCTGGAGATCAAACATCTATTTAATCTTGGATTCGACGTTTTAACCTTGTTTCATAAGTGATATACGATTATTAGCTCATAAAGACGTATCGTCGAAAAACGAAATATGAAATCTCAATCAATTTCAATGCTTTAATATTCTATCGACTCACAATACATAATGAAACAAAAATATAAGTTTGTCACTATGTGTAAATACGAGTATTTACATGTAAATTGTCGAAATTGAGATCGACACATGCAAATTTCGTTAATTACGGACATAAAATCTTGAAAACTTTGAAATTACTCGTACCACAGATTAAAAATGTTTCCAATCGATTCGGTAATTGTGTTTCTGAAGATCAAACATCTATTTAATCTTGGATTCGACGTTTTAACCTTGTTTCATAAGTCATACACGATTATTAGCTCATAAAGACGTATCGTCGAAAAACGAAATTTGAAATCTCAATCAATTTCAATGCTTTTATATTCTATCGACGCACAATACATAATGAAACTTAAATATAAGTTTGTGACTATGTGTAAATGCGAGTTTATCATGAATATTGTCGAAAAATGGGAGCGACCCATGCGAATTTCGTTAATTGCAGAGATAAAATCGTGAAAACATTGAAATTACTCGTACCAAAGTTTGAAAAATGTTACCTATCGATTCGGACATTATTTTTCTGAAGATCAAACATCTATTTAATCTTGGATTCGACGTTCTAACCTTGTTTCATAAGTCATATACGATTATTAGCTCATAAAGACGTATCGTCGAAAAACGAAATTTGTAATCTCAATCAATTTCAATGCTTTTATATTCTATCGACACACAATACATAATGAAACTTAAATATAAGTTTGTGACTATGTGTAAATACGAGTTTATCATGAATATTGTCGAAAAATGAGAGCGACCCATGCGAATTTCGTTAATTGCGGAGTTAAAATCGTGAAAACATTGAAATTACTCGTACCAAAGTTTGAAAAATGTTACCTATCGATTCGGACATTGTTTTTCTGGAGATCAAACATCTATTTAATCTTGGATTCGACGTTTTAACCTTGTTTCATAAGTGATATACGATTATTAGCTCATAAAGACGTATCGTCGAAAAACGAAATATGAAATCTCAATCAATTTCAATGCTTTAATATTCTATCGACTCACAATACATAATGAAACAAAAATATAAGTTTGTCACTATGTGTAAATACGAGTATTTACATGTAAATTGTCGAAATTGAGATCGACACATGCAAATTTCGTTAATTACGGACATAAAATCTTGAAAACTTTGAAATTACTCGTACCACAGATTAAAAATGTTTCCAATCGATTCGGTAATTGTGTTTCTGAAGATCAAACATCTATTTAATCTTGGATTCGACGTTTTAACCTTGTTTCATAAGTCATACACGATTATTAGCTCATAAAGACGTATCGTCGAAAAACGAAATTTGAAATCTCAATCAATTCCAATGCTTTTATATTCTATCGACGCACAATACATAATGAAACTTAAATATAAGTTTGTGACTATGTGTAAATGCGAGTTTATCATGAATATTGTCGAAAAATGGGAGCGACCCATGCGAATTTCGTTAATTGCAGAGATAAAATCGTGAAAACATTGAAATTACTCGTACCAAAGTTTGAAAAATGTTACCTATCGATTCGGACATTATTTTTCTGAAGATCAAACATCTATTTAATCTTGGATTCGACGTTCTAACCTTGTTTCATAAGTCATATACGATTATTAGCTCATAAAGACGTATCGTCGAAAAACGAAATTTGAAATCTCAATCAATTTCAATGCTTTTATATTCTATCGACACACAATACATAATGAAACTTAAATATAAGTTTGTGACTATGTGTAAATACGAGTTTATCATGAATATTGTCGAAAAATGAGAGCGACCCATGCGAATTTCGTTAATTGCGGAGTTAAAATCGTGAAAACATTGAAATTACTCGTACCAAAGTTTGAAAAATGTTACCTATCGATTCGGACATTGTTTTTATGAAGATCAAACATCTATTTAATCTTGGATTCGACGTTTTAACCTTGTTTCATAAGTCATACACGATTATTAGCTCATAAAGATGTATCGTCGAAAAACGAAATATGAAATCTCAATCAATTTCAATGCTTTAATATTCTATCGACTCACAATACATAATGAAACAAAAATATAAGTTTGTTACTATGTGTAAATACGAGTATTTACATGTAAATTGTCGAAATTGAGATCGACACATGCAAATTTCGTTAATTACGGACATAAAATCTTGAAAACTTTGAAATTACTCGTACCACAGATTAAAAATGTTTCCAATCGATTCGGACATTTGACTTCTGAAGATCAAACATCTATTTAATCTTGGATTCGACGTTTTAACCTTGTTTCATAAGTCATACACGATTATTAGCTCATAAAGACGTATCGTCGAAATACGAAATTTGAAATCTCAATCAATTTCAATGATTTTATATTCTATCGACGCACAATACATAATGAAACTTAAATATAAGTTTGTGACTATGTGTAAATACGAGTTTATCATCAATATTGTCGAAAAATGAGAGCGACCCATGCGAATTTCGTTAATTGCGGATATAAAATCGTGAAAACATTGAAATTACTCGTACCAAAGTTTGAAAAATGTTACCTATCGATTCGGACATTGTTTTTCTGAAGATCAAACATCTATTTAATCTTGGATTCGACGTTTTAACCTTGTTTCATAAGTGATATACGATTATTAGCTCATAAAGACGTATCGTCGAAAAACGAAATATGAAATCTCAATCAATTTCAATGCTTTAATATTCTATCGACTCACAATACATAATGAAACAAAAATATAAGTTTGTCACTATGTGTAAATACGAGTATTTACATGTAAATTGTCGAAATTGAGATCGACACATGCAAATTTCGTTAATTACGGACATAAAATCTTGAAAACTTTGAAATTACTCGTACCACAGATTAAAAATGTTTCCAATCGATTCGGTAATTGTGTTTCTGAAGATCAAACATCTATTTAATCTTGGATTCGACGTTTTAACCTTGTTTCATAAGTCATACACGATTATTAGCTCATAAAGACGTATCGTCGAAAAACGAAATTTGAAATCTCAATCAATTTCAATGCTTTTATATTCTATCGACGCACAATACATAATGAAACTTAAATATAAGTTTGTGACTATGTGTAAATACGAGTTTATCATGAATATTGTCGAAAAATGGGAGCGACCCATGCGAATTTCGTTAATTGCGGAGATAAAATCGTGAAAACATTGAAATTACTCGTACCAAAGTTTGAAAAATGTTACCTATCGATTCGGACATTGTTTTTCTGAAGATCAAACATCTATTTAATCTTGGATTCGACGTTTTAACCTTGTTTCATAAGTGATATACGATTATTAGCTCATAAAGATGTATCGTCGAAAAACGAAATATGAAATCTCAATCAATTTCAATGCTTTAATATTCTATCGACACACAATACATAATGAAACAAAAATATAAGTTTGTTACTATGTGTAAATACGAGTATTTACATGTAAATTGTTGAAATTGAGATCGACACATGCAAATTTCGTTAATTACGGACATAAAATCTTGAAAACTTTGAAATTACTCGTACCACAGATTAAAAATGTTTCCAATCGATTCGGTAATTGTGTTTCTGAAGATCAAACATCTATTTAATCTTGGATTCGACGTTTTAACCTTGTTTCATAAGTCATACACGATTATTAGCTCATAAAGACTTATCGTCGAAAAACGAAATTTGAAATCTCAATCAATTTCAATGCTTTTATATTCTATCGACGCACAATACATAATGAAACTTAAATATAAGTTTGTGACTATGTGTAAATGCGAGTTTATCATGAATATTGTCGAAAAATGGGAGCGACCCATGCGAATTTCGTTAATTGCGGAGATAAAATCGTGAAAACATTGAAATTACTCGTACCAAAGTTTGAAAAATGTTACCTATCGATTCGGACATTGTTTTTCTGAAGATCAAACATCTATTTAATCTTGGATTCGACGTTCTAACCTTGTTTCATAAGTCATATACGATTATTAGCTCATAAAGACGTATCGTCGAAAAACGAAATTTGAAATCTCAATCAATTTCAATGCTTTTATATTCTATCGACACAAAATACATAATGAAACTTAAATATAAGTTTGTGACTATGTGTAAATACGAGTTTATCATGAATATTGTCGAAAAATGAGAGCGACCCATGCGAATTTCGTTAATTGCGGAGATAAAATCGTGAAAACATTGAAATTACTCGTACCAAAGTTTGAAAAATGTTACCTATCGATTCGGACATTGTTTTTATGAAGATCAAACATCTATTTAATCTTGGATTCGACGTTTTAACCTTGTTTCATAAGTCATATACGATTATTAGCTCATAAAGATGTATCGTCGAAAAACGAAATATGAAATCTCAATCAATTTCAATGCTTTAATATTCTATCGACTCACAATACATAATGAAACAAAAATATAAGTTTGTTACTATGTGTAAATACGAGTATTTACATGTAAATTGTCGAAATTGAGATCGACACATGCAAATTTCGTTAATTATGGACATAAAATCTTGAAAACTTTGAAATTACTCGTACCACAGATTAAAAATGTTTCCAATCGATTCGGACATTTGACTTCTGAAGATCAAACATCTATTTAATCTTGGATTCGACGTTTTAACCTTGTTTCATAAGTCATACACGATTATTAGCTCATAAAGACGTATCGTCGAAATACGAAATTTGAAATCTCAATCAATTTCAATGCTTTTATATTCTATCGACGCACAATACATAATGAAACTTAAATATAAGTTTGTGACTATGTGTAAATACGAGTTTATCATCAATATTGTCGAAAAATGAGAGCGACCCATGCGAATTTCGTTAATTGCGGATATAAAATCGTGAAAACATTGAAATTACTCGTACCAAAGTTTGAAAAATGTTACCTATCGATTCGGACATTGTTTTTCTGAAGATCAAACATCTATTTAATCTTGGATTCGACGTTTTAACCTTGTTTCATAAGTGATATACGATTATTAGCTCATAAAGACGTATCGTCGAAAAACGAAATATGAAATCTCAATCAATTTCAATGCTTTAATATTCTATCGACTCACAATACATAATGAAACAATAATATAAGTTTGTCACTATGTGTAAATACGAGTATTTACATGTAAATTGTCGAAATTGAGATCGACACATGCAAATTTCGTTAATTACGGACATAAAATCTTGAAAACTTTGAAATTACTCGTACCACAGATTAAAAATGTTTCCAATCGATTCGGTAATTGTGTTTCTGAAGATCAAACATCTATTTAATCTTGGATTCGACGTTTTAACCTTGTTTCATAAGTCATACACGATTATTAGCTCATAAAGACGTATCGTCGAAAAACGAAATTTGAAATCTCAATCAATTTCAATGCTTTTATATTCTATCGACGCACAATACATAATGAAACTTAAATATAAGTTTGTGACTATGTGTAAATGCGAGTTTATCATGAATATTGTCGAAAAATGGGAGCGACCCATGCGAATTTCGTTAATTGCGGAGATAAAATCGTGAAAACATTGAAATTACTCGTACCAAAGTTTGAAAAATGTTACCTATCGATTCGGACATTGTTTTTCTGAAGATCAAACATCTATTTAATCTTGGATTCGACGTTCTAACCTTGTTTCATAAGTCATATACGATTATTAGCTCATAAAGACGTATCGTCGAAAAACGAAATTTGAAATCACAATCAATTTCAATGCTTTTATATTCTATCGACACAAAATACATAATGAAACTTAAATATAAGTTTGTGACTATGTGTAAATACGAGTTTATCATGAATATTGTCGAAAAATGAGAGCGACCCATGCGAATTTCGTTAATTGCGGAGATAAAATCGTGAAAACATTGAAATTACTCGTACCAAAGTTTGAAAAATGTTACCTATCGATTCGGACATTGTTTTTATGAAGATCAAACATCTATTTAATCTTGGATTCGACGTTTTAACCTTGTTTCATAAGTCATATACGATTATTAGCTCATAAAGATGTATCGTCGAAAAACGAAATATGAAATCTCAATCAATTTCAATGCTTTAATATTCTATCGACTCACAATACATAATGAAACAAAAATATAAGTTTGTTACTATGTGTAAATACGAGTATTTACATGTAAATTGTCGAAATTGAGATCGACACATGCAAATTTCGTTAATTACGGACATAAAATCTTGAAAACTTTGAAATTACTCGTACCACAGATTAAAAATGTTTCCAATCGATTCGGACATTTGACTTCTGAAGATCAAACATCTATTTAATCTTGGATTCGACGTTTTAACCTTGTTTCATAAGTCATACACGATTATTAGCTCATAAAGACGTATCGTCGAAAAACGAAATTTGAAATCTCAATCAATTTCAATGCTTTTATATTCTATCGACGCACAATACATAATGAAACTTAAATATAAGTTTGTGACTATGTGTAAATGCGAGTTTATCATGAATATTGTCGAAAAATGGGAGCGACCCATGCGAATTTCGTTAATTGCGGAGATAAAATCGTGAAAACATTGAAATTACTCGTACCAAAGTTTGAAAAATGTTACCTATCGATTCGGACATTGTTTTTCTGAAGATCAAACATCTATTTAATCTTGGATTCGACGTTCTAACCTTGTTTCATAAGTCATATACGATTATTAGCTCATAAAGACGTATCGTCGAAAAACGAAATTTGAAATCACAATCAATTTCAATGCTTTAATATTCTATCGACTCACAATACATAATGAAACAAAAATATAAGTTTGTCACTATGTGTAAATACGAGTATTTACATGTAAATTGTCGAAATTGAGATCGACACATGCAAATTTCGTTAATTACGGACATAAAATCTTGAAAACTTTGAAATTACTCGTACCATAGATTAAAAATGTTTCCAATCGATTCGGTAATTGTGTTTCTGAAGATCAAACATCTATTTAATCTTGGATTCGACGTTTTAACCTTGTTTCATAAGTCATACACGATTATTAGCTCATAAAGACGTATCGTCGAAAAACGAAATTTGAAATCTCAATCAATTTCAATGCTTTTATATTCTATCGACGCACAATACATAATGAAACTTAAATATAAGTTTGTGACTATGTGTAAATACGAGTTTATCATGAATATTGTCGAAAAATGGGAGCGACCCATGCGAATTTCGTTAATTGCGGAGATAAAATCGTGAAAACATTGAAATTACTCGTACCAAAGTTTGAAAAATGTTACCTATCGATTCGGACATTGTTTTTCTGAAGATCAAACATCTATTTAATCTTGGATTCGACGTTCTAACCTTGTTTCATAAGTCATATACGATTGTTAGCTCATAAAGACGTATCGTCGAAAAACGAAATTTGAAATCACAATCAATTTCAATGCTTTTATATTCTATCGACACAAAATACATAATGAAACTTAAATATAAGTTTGTGACTATGTGTAAATACGAGTTTATCATGAATATTGTCGAAAAATGAGAGCGACCCATGCGAATTTCGTTAATTGCGGAGATAAAATCGTGAAAACATTGAAATTACTCGTACCAAAGTTTGAAAAATGTTACCTATCGATTCGGACATTGTTTTTATGAAGATCAAACATCTATTTAATCTTGGATTCGACGTTTTAACCTTGTTTCATAAGTCATATACGATTATTAGCTCATAAAGATGTATCGTCGAAAAACGAAATATGAAATCTCAATCAATTTCAATGCTTTAATATTCTATCGACTCACAATACATAATGAAACAAAAATATAAGTTTGTTACTATGTGTAAATACGAGTATTTACATGTAAATTGTCGAAATTGAGATCGACACATGCAAATTTCGTTAATTACGGACATAAAATCTTGAAAACTTTGAAATTACTCGTACCACAGATTAAAAATGTTTCCAATCGATTCGGACATTGGATTTCTGAAGATCAAACATCTATTTAATCTTGGATTCGACGTTTTAACCTTGTTTCATAAGTCATACACGATTATTAGCTCATAAAGACGTATCGTCGAAATACGAAATTTGAAATCTCAATCAATTTCAATGCTTTTATATTCTATCGACGCACAATACATAATGAAACAAAAATATAAGTTTGTTACTATGTGTAAATACGAGTATTTACATGTAAATTGTCGAAATTGAGATCGACACATGCAAATTTCGTTAATTACGGACATAAAATCTTGAAAACTTTGAAATTACTCGTACCATAGATTAAAAATGTTTCCAATCGATTCGGTAATTGTGTTTCTGAAGATCAAACATCTATTTAATCTTGGATTCGACGTTTTAACCTTGTTTCATAAGTCATACACGATTATTAGCTCATAAAGACGTATCGTCGAAAAACGAAATTTGAAATCTCAATCAATTTCAATGCTTTTATATTCTATCGACGCACAATACATAATGAAACTTAAATATAAGTTTGTGACTATGTGTAAATACGAGTTTATCATGAATATTGTCGAAAAATGGTAGCGACCCATGCGAATTTCGTTAATTGCGGAGATAAAATCGTGAAAACATTGAAATTACTCGTACCAAAGTTTGAAAAATGTTACCTATCGATTCGGACATTGTTTTTCTGAAGATCAAACATCTATTTAATCTTGGATTCGACGTTCTAACCTTGTTTCATAAGTCATATACGATTGTTAGCTCATAAAGACGTATCGTCGAAAAACGAAATTTGAAATCACAATCAATTTCAATGCTTTTATATTCTATCGACACAAAATACATAATGAAACTTAAATATAAGTTTGTGACTATGTGTAAATACGAGTTTATCATGAATATTGTCGAAAAATGAGAGCGACCCATGCGAATTTCGTTAATTGCGGAGATAAAATCGTGAAAACATTGAAATTACTCGTACCAAAGTTTGAAAAATGTTACCTATCGATTCGGACATTGTTTTTATGAAGATCAAACATCTATTTAATCTTGGATTCGACGTTTTAACCTTGTTTCATAAGTCATATACGATTATTAGCTCATAAAGATGTATCGTCGAAAAACGAAATATGAAATCTCAATCAATTTCAATGCTTTAATATTCTATCGACTCACAATACATAATGAAACAAAAATATAAGTCTGTTACTATGTGTAAATACGAGTATTTACATGTAAATTGTCGAAATTGAGATCGACACATGCAAATTTCGTTAATTACGGACATAAAATCTTGAAAACTTTGAAATTACTCGTACCACAGATTAAAAATGTTTCCAATCGATTCGGACATTTGACTTCTGAAGATCAAACATCTATTTAATCTTGGATTCGACGTTTTAACCTTGTTTCATAAGTCATACACGATTATTAGCTCATAAAGACGTATCGTCGAAATACGAAATTTGAAATCTCAATCAATTTCAATGCTTTTATATTCTATCGACGCACAATACATAATGAAACTTAAATATAAGTTTGTGACTATGTGTAAATGCGAGTTTATCATGAATATTGTCGAAAAATGGGAGCGACCCATGCGAATTTCGTTAATTGCGGAGATAAAATCGTGAAAACATTGAAATTACTCGTACCAAAGTTTGAAAAATGTTACCTATCGATTCGGACATTGTTTTTCTGAAGATCAAACATCTATTTAATCTTGGATTCGACGTTCTAACCTTGTTTCATAAGTCATATACGATTATTAGCTCATAAAGACGTATCGTCGAAAAACGAAATTTGAAATCACAATCAATTTCAATGCTTTAATATTCTATCGACTCACAATACATAATGAAACAAAAATATAAGTTTGTCACTATGTGTAAATACGAGTATTTACATGTAAATTGTCGAAATTGAGATCGACACATGCAAATTTCGTTAATTACGGACATAAAATCTTGAAAACTTTGAAATTACTCGTACCATAGATTAAAAATGTTTCCAATCGATTCGGTAATTGTGTTTCTGAAGATCAAACATCTATTTAATCTTGGATTCGACGTTTTAACCTTGTTTCATAAGTCATACACGATTATTAGCTCATAAAGACGTATCGTCGAAAAACGAAATTTGAAATCTCAATCAATTTCAATGCTTTTATATTCTATCGACGCACAATACATAATGAAACTTAAATATAAGTTTGTGACTATGTGTAAATACGAGTTTATCATGAATATTGTCGAAAAATGGTAGCGACCCATGCGAATTTCGTTAATTGCGGAGATAAAATCGTGAAAACATTGAAATTACTCGTACCAAAGTTTGAAAAATGTTACCTATCGATTCGGACATTGTTTTTCTGAAGATCAAACATCTATTTAATCTTGGATTCGACGTTCTAACCTTGTTTCATAAGTCATATACGATTGTTAGCTCATAAAGACGTATCGTCGAAAAACGAAATTTGAAATCACAATCAATTTCAATGCTTTTATATTCTATCGACACAAAATACATAATGAAACTTAAATATAAGTTTGTGACTATGTGTAAATACGAGTTTATCATGAATATTGTCGAAAAATGAGAGCGACCCATGCGAATTTCGTTAATTGCGGAGATAAAATCGTGAAAACATTGAAATTACTCGTACCAAAGTTTGAAAAATGTTACCTATCGATTCGGACATTGTTTTTATGAAGATCAAACATCTATTTAATCTTGGATTCGACGTTTTAACCTTGTTTCATAAGTCATATACGATTATTAGCTCATAAAGATGTATCGTCGAAAAACGAAATATGAAATCTCAATCAATTTCAATGCTTTAATATTCTATCGACTCACAATACATAATGAAACAAAAATATAAGTTTGTTACTATGTGTAAATACGAGTATTTACATGTAAATTGTCGAAATTGAGATCGACACATGCAAATTTCGTTAATTACGGACATAAAATCTTGAAAACTTTGAAATTACTCGTACCACAGATTAAAAATGTTTCCAATCGATTCGGACATTTGACTTCTGAAGATCAAACATCTATTTAATCTTGGATTCGACGTTTTAACCTTGTTTCATAAGTCATACACGATTATTAGCTCATAAAGACGTATCGTCGAAATACGAAATTTGAAATCTCAATCAATTTCAATGCTTTTATATTCTATCGACGCACAATACATAATGAAACAAAAATATAAGTTTGTTACTATGTGTAAATACGAGTATTTACATGTAAATTGTCGAAATTGAGATCGACACATGCAAATTTCGTTAATTACGGACATAAAATCTTGAAAACTTTGAAATTACTCGTACCATAGATTAAAAATGTTTCCAATCGATTCGGTAATTGTGTTTCTGAAGATCAAACATCTATTTAATCTTGGATTCGACGTTTTAACCTTGTTTCATAAGTCATACACGATTATTAGCTCATAAAGACGTATCGTCGAAAAACGAAATTTGAAATCTCAATCAATTTCAATGCTTTTATATTCTATCGACGCACAATACATAATGAAACTTAAATATAAGTTTGTGACTATGTGTAAATACGAGTTTATCATGAATATTGTCGAAAAATGGGAGCGACCCATGCGAATTTCGTTAATTGCGGAGATAAAATCGTGAAAACATTGAAATTACTCGTACCAAAGTTTGAAAAATGTTACCTATCGATTCGGACATTGTTTTTCTGAAGATCAAACATCTATTTAATCTTGGATTCGACGTTCTAACCTTGTTTCATAAGTCATATACGATTGTTAGCTCATAAAGACGTATCGTCGAAAAACGAAATTTGAAATCACAATCAATTTCAATGCTTTTATATTCTATCGACACAAAATACATAATGAAACTTAAATATAAGTTTGTGACTATGTGTAAATACGAGTTTATCATGAATATTGTCGAAAAATGAGAGCGACCCATGCGAATTTCGTTAATTGCGGAGATAAAATCGTGAAAACATTGAAATTACTCGTACCAAAGTTTGAAAAATGTTACCTATCGATTCGGACATTGTTTTTATGAAGATCAAACATCTATTTAATCTTGGATTCGACGTTTTAACCTTGTTTCATAAGTCATATACGATTATTAGCTCATAAAGATGTATCGTCGAAAAACGAAATATGAAATCTCAATCAATTTCAATGCTTTAATATTCTATCGACTCACAATACATAATGAAACAAAAATATAAGTTTGTTACTATGTGTAAATACGAGTATTTACATGTAAATTGTCGAAATTGAGATCGACACATGCAAATTTCGTTAATTACGGACATAAAATCTTGAAAACTTTGAAATTACTCGTACCACAGATTAAAAATGTTTCCAATCGATTCGGACATTTGACTTCTGAAGATCAAACATCTATTTAATCTTGGATTCGACGTTTTAACCTTGTTTCATAAGTCATACACGATTATTAGCTCATAAAGACGTATCGTCGAAATACGAAATTTGAAATCTCAATCAATTTCAATGCTTTTATATTCTATCGACGCACAATACATAATGAAACTTAAATATAAGTTTGTGACTATGTGTAAATACGAGTTTATCATGAATATTGTCGAAAAATGGGAGCGACCCATGCGAATTTCGTTAATTGCGGAGATAAAATCGTGAAAACATTGAAATTACTCGTACCAAAGTTTGAAAAATGTTACCTATCGATTCGGACATTGTTTTTCTGAAGATCAAACATCTATTTAATCTTGGATTCGACGTTCTAACCTTGTTTCATAAGTCATATACGATTGTTAGCTCATAAAGACGTATCGTCGAAAAACGAAATTTGAAATCACAATCAATTTCAATGCTTTTATATTCTATCGACACAAAATACATAATGAAACTTAAATATAAGTTTGTGACTATGTGTAAATACGAGTTTATCATGAATATTGTCGAAAAATGAGAGCGACCCATGCGAATTTCGTTAATTGCGGAGATAAAATCGTGAAAACATTGAAATTACTCGTACCAAAGTTTGAAAAATGTTACCTATCGATTCGGACATTGTTTTTATGAAGATCAAACATCTATTTAATCTTGGATTCGACGTTTTAACCTTGTTTCATAAGTCATATACGATTATTAGCTCATAAAGATGTATCGTCGAAAAACGAAATATGAAATCTCAATCAATTTCAATGCTTTAATATTCTATCGACTCACAATACATAATGAAACAAAAATATAAGTTTGTTTCTATGTGTAAATACGAGTATTTACATGTAAATTGTCGAAATTGAGATCGACACATGCAAATTTCGTTAATTACGGACATAAAATCTTGAAAACTTTGAAATTACTCGTACCACAGATTAAAAATGTTTCCAATCGATTCGGACATTTGACTACTGAAGATCAAACATCTATTTAATCTTGGATTCGACGTTTTAACCTTGTTTCATAAGTCATACACGATTATTAGCTCATAAAGACGTATCGTCGAAATACGAAATTTGAAATCTCAATCAATTTCAATGCTTTTATATTCTATCGACGCACAATACATAATGAAACAAAAATATAAGTTTGTTACTATGTGTAAATACGAGTATTTACATGTAAATTGTCGAAATTGAGATCGACACATGCAAATTTCGTTAATTACGGACATAAAATCTTGAAAACTTTGAAATTACTCGTACCATAGATTAAAAATGTTTCCAATCGATTCGGTAATTGTGTTTCTGAAGATCAAACATCTATTTAATCTTGGATTCGACGTTTTAACCTTGTTTCATAAGTCATACACGATTATTAGCTCATAAAGACGTATCGTCGAAAAACGAAATTTGAAATCTCAATCAATTTCAATGCTTTTATATTCTATCGACGCACAATACATAATGAAACTTAAATATAAGTTTGTGACTATGTGTAAATACGAGTTTATCATGAATATTGTCGAAAAATGGTAGCGACCCATGCGAATTTCGTTAATTGCGGAGATAAAATCGTGAAAACATTGAAATTACTCGTACCAAAGTTTGAAAAATGTTACCTATCGATTCGGACATTGTTTTTCTGAAGATCAAACATCTATTTAATCTTGGATTCGACGTTCTAACCTTGTTTCATAAGTCATATACGATTGTTAGCTCATAAAGACGTATCGTCGAAAAACGAAATTTGAAATCACAATCAATTTCAATGCTTTTATATTCTATCGACACAAAATACATAATGAAACTTAAATATAAGTTTGTGACTATGTGTAAATACGAGTTTATCATGAATATTGTCGAAAAATGAGAGCGACCCATGCGAATTTCGTTAATTGCGGAGATAAAATCGTGAAAACATTGAAATTACTCGTACCAAAGTTTGAAAAATGTTACCTATCGATTCGGACATTGTTTTTATGAAGATCAAACATCTATTTAATCTTGGATTCGACGTTTTAACCTTGTTTCATAAGTCATATACGATTATTAGCTCATAAAGATGTATCGTCGAAAAACGAAATATGAAATCTCAATCAATTTCAATGCTTTAATATTCTATCGACTCACAATACATAATGAAACAAAAATATAAGTTTGTTACTATGTGTAAATACGAGTATTTACATGTAAATTGTCGAAATTGAGATCGACACATGCAAATTTCGTTAATTACGGACATAAAATCTTGAAAACTTTGAAATTACTCGTACCACAGATTAAAAATGTTTCCAATCGATTCGGACATTTGACTTCTGAAGATCAAACATCTATTTAATCTTGGATTCGACGTTTTAACCTTGTTTCATAAGTCATACACGATTATTAGCTCATAAAGACGTATCGTCGAAATACGAAATTTGAAATCTCAATCAATTTCAATGCTTTTATATTCTATCGACGCACAATACATAATGAAACTTAAATATAAGTTTGTGACTATGTGTAAATACGAGTTTATCATCAATATTGTCGAAAAATGAGAGCGACCCATGCGAATTTCGTTAATTGCGGATATAAAATCGTGAAAACATTGAAATTACTCGTACCAAGGTTTGAAAAATGTTACCTATCGATTCGGACATTGTTTTTCTGAAGATCAAACATCTATTTAATCTTGGATTCGACGTTTTAACCTTGTTTCATAAGTTATATACGATTATTAGCTCATAAAGACGTATCGTCGAAAAACGAAATTTGAAATCTCAATCAATTTCAATGCTTTTATATTCTATCGACACACAATACATAATGAAACTTAAATATAAGTTTGTGACTATGTGTAAATACGAGTTTATCATGAATATTGTCGAAAAATGAGAGCGACCCATGCGAATTTCGTTAATTGCGGAGTTAAAATCGTGAAAACATTGAAATTACTCATACCAAAGTTTGAAAAATGTTACCTATCGATTCGGACATTGTTTTTATGAAGATCAAACATCTATTTAATCTTGGATTCGACGTTTTAACCTTGTTTCATAAGTCATATACGATTATTAGCTCATAAAGATGTATCGTCGAAAAACGAAATATGAAATCTCAATCAATTTCAATGCTTTAATATTCTATCGACACACAATACATAATGAAACTTAAATATAAGTTTGTGACTATGTGTAAATACGAGTTTATCATGAATATTGTCGAAAAATGAGAGCGACCCATGCGAATTTCGTTAATTGCGGAGTTAAAATCGTGAAAACATTGAAATTACTCATACCAAAGTTTGAAAAATGTTACCTATCGATTCGGACATTGTTTTTATGAAGATCAAACATCTATTTAATCTTGGATTCGACGTTTTAACCTTGTTTCATAAGTCATATACGATTATTAGCTCATAAAGATGTATCGTCGAAAAACGAAATATGAAATCTCAATCAATTTCAATGCTTTAATATTCTATCGACTCACAATACATAATGAAACAAAAATATAAGTTTGTTACTATGTGTAAATACGAGTATTTACATGTAAATTGTCGAAATTGAGATCGACACATGCAAATTTCGTTAATTACGGACATAAAATCTTGAAAACTTTGAAATTACTCGTACCACAGATTAAAAATGTTTCCAATCGATTCGGACATTTGACTTCTGAAGATCAAACATCTATTTAATCTTGGATTCGACGTTTTAACCTTGTTTCATAAGTCATACACGATTATTAGCTCATAAAGACGTATCGTCGAAATACGAAATTTGAAATCTCAATCAATTTCAATGCTTTTATATTCTATCGACGCACAATACATAATGAAACAAAAATATAAGTTTGTTACTATGTGTAAATACGAGTATTTACATGTAAATTGTCGAAATTGAGATCGACACATGCAAATTTCGTTAATTACGGACATAAAATCTTGAAAACTTTGAAATTACTCGTACCATAGATTAAAAATGTTTCCAATCGATTCGGTAATTGTGTTTCTGAAGATCAAACATCTATTTAATCTTGGATTCGACGTTTTAACCTTGTTTCATAAGTCATACACGATTATTAGCTCATAAAGACGTATCGTCGAAAAACGAAA
Organism: Vespa crabro; assembly: GCF_910589235.1. NCBI lineage: Eukaryota > Metazoa > Arthropoda > Insecta > Hymenoptera > Vespidae > Vespa > Vespa crabro. Next base: position 11,411,520 of record NC_060956.1, on the reverse strand, counting down.
TTTGAAATCTCAATCAATTTCAATGCTTTTATATTCTATCGACGCACAATACATAATGAAACTTAAATATAAGTTTGTGACTATGTGTAAATACGAGTTTATCATGAATATTGTCGAAAAATGGGAGCGACCCATGCGAATTTCGTTAATTGCGGAGATAAAATCGTGAAAACATTGAAATTACTCGTACCAAAGTTTGAAAAATGTTACCTATCGATTCGGACATTGTTTTTCTGAAGATCAAACATCTATTTAATCTTGGATTCGACGTTCTAACCTTGTTTCATAAGTCATATACGATTGTTAGCTCATAAAGACGTATCGTCGAAAAACGAAATTTGAAATCACAATCAATTTCAATGCTTTTATATTCTATCGACACAAAATACATAATGAAACTTAAATATAAGTTTGTGACTATGTGTAAATACGAGTTTATCATGAATATTGTCGAAAAATGAGAGCGACCCATGCGAATTTCGTTAATTGCGGAGATAAAATCGTGAAAACATTGAAATTACTCGTACCAAAGTTTGAAAAATGTTACCTATCGATTCGGACATTGTTTTTCTGAAGATCAAACATCTATTTAATCTTGGATTCGACGTTCTAACCTTGTTTCATAAGTCATATACGATTGTTAGCTCATAAAGACGTATCGTCGAAAAACGAAATTTGAAATCACAATCAATTTCAATGCTTTTATATTCTATCGACACAAAATACATAATGAAACTTAAATATAAGTTTGTGACTATGTGTAAATACGAGTTTATCATGAATATTGTCGAAAAATGAGAGCGACCCATGCGAATTTCGTTAATTGCGGAGATAAAATCGTGAAAACATTGAAATTACTCGTACCAAAGTTTGAAAAATGTTACCTATCGATTCGGACATTGTTTTTATGAAGATCAAACATCTATTTAATCTTGGATTCGACGTTTTAACCTTGTTTCATAAGTCATATACGATTATTAGCTCATAAAGATGTATCGTCGAAAAACGAAATATGAAATCTCAATCAATTTCAATGCTTTAATATTCTATCGACTCACAATACATAATGAAACAAAAATATAAGTTTGTTACTATGTGTAAATACGAGTATTTACATGTAAATTGTCGAAATTGAGATCGACACATGCAAATTTCGTTAATTACGGACATAAAATCTTGAAAACTTTGAAATTACTCGTACCACAGATTAAAAATGTTTCCAATCGATTCGGACATTGGACTTCTGAAGATCAAACATCTATTTAATCTTGGATTCGACGTTTTAACCTTGTTTCATAAGTCATACACGATTATTAGCTCATAAAGACGTATCGTCGAAATACGAAATTTGAAATCTCAATCAATTTCAATGCTTTTATATTCTATCGACGCACAATACATAATGAAACAAAAATATAAGTTTGTTACTATGTGTAAATACGAGTATTTACATGTAAATTGTCGAAATTGAGATCGACACATGCAAATTTCGTTAATTACGGACATAAAATCTTGAAAACTTTGAAATTACTCGTACCATAGATTAAAAATGTTTCCAATCGATTCGGTAATTGTGTTTCTGAAGATCAAACATCTATTTAATCTTGGATTCGACGTTTTAACCTTGTTTCATAAGTCATACACGATTATTAGCTCATAAAGACGTATCGTCGAAAAACGAAATTTGAAATCTCAATCAATTTCAATGCTTTTATATTCTATCGACGCACAATACATAATGAAACTTAAATATAAGTTTGTGACTATGTGTAAATACGAGTTTATCATGAATATTGTCGAAAAATGGGAGCGACCCATGCGAATTTCGTTAATTGCGGAGATAAAATCGTGAAAACATTGAAATTACTCGTACCAAAGTTTGAAAAATGTTACCTATCGATTCGGACATTGTTTTTCTGAAGATCAAACATCTATTTAATCTTGGATTCGACGTTCTAACCTTGTTTCATAAGTCATATACGATTGTTAGCTCATAAAGACGTATCGTCGAAAAACGAAATTTGAAATCACAATCAATTTCAATGCTTTTATATTCTATCGACACAAAATACATAATGAAACTTAAATATAAGTTTGTGACTATGTGTAAATACGAGTTTATCATGAATATTGTCGAAAAATGAGAGCGACCCATGCGAATTTCGTTAATTGCGGAGATAAAATCGTGAAAACATTGAAATTACTCGTACCAAAGTTTGAAAAATGTTACCTATCGATTCGGACATTGTTTTTATGAAGATCAAACATCTATTTAATCTTGGATTCGACGTTTTAACCTTGTTTCATAAGTCATATACGATTATTAGCTCATAAAGATGTATCGTCGAAAAACGAAATATGAAATCTCAATCAATTTCAATGCTTTAATATTCTATCGACTCACAATACATAATGAAACAAAAATATAAGTTTGTTACTATGTGTAAATACGAGTATTTACATGTAAATTGTCGAAATTGAGATCGACACATGCAAATTTCGTTAATTACGGACATAAAATCTTGAAAACTTTGAAATTACTCGTACCACAGATTAAAAATGTTTCCAATCGATTCGGACATTGGACTTCTGAAGATCAAACATCTATTTAATCTTGGATTCGACGTTTTAACCTTGTTTCATAAGTCATACACGATTATTAGCTCATAAAGACGTATCGTCGAAATACGAAATTTGAAATCTCAATCAATTTCAATGCTTTTATATTCTATCGACGCACAATACATAATGAAACTTAAATATAAGTTTGTGACTATGTGTAAATACGAGTTTATCATCAATATTGTCGAAAAATGAGAGCGACCCATGCGAATTTCGTTAATTGCGGATATAAAATCGTGAAAACATTGAAATTACTCGTACCAAGGTTTGAAAAATGTTACCTATCGATTCGGACATTGTTTTTCTGAAGATCAAACATCAATTTAATCTTGGATTCGACGTTTTAACCTTGTTTCATAAGTCATATACGATTATTAGCTCATAAAGATGTATCGTCGAAAAACGAAATATGAAATCTCAATCAATTTCAATGCTTTAATATTCTATCGACTCACAATACATAATGAAACAAAAATATAAGTTTGTTACTATGTGTAAATACGAGTATTTACATGTAAATTGTCGAAATTGAGATCGACACATGCAAATTTCGTTAATTACGGACATAAAATCTTGAAAACTTTGAAATTACTCGTACCACAGATTAAAAATGTTTCCAATCGATTCGGACATTTGACTTCTGAAGATCAAACATCTATTTAATCTTGGATTCGACGTTTTAACCTTGTTTCATAAGTCATACACGATTATTAGCTCATAAAGACGTATCGTCGAAATACGAAATTTGAAATCTCAATCAATTTCAATGCTTTTATATTCTATCGACGCACAATACATAATGAAACTTAAATATAAGTTTGTGACTATGTGTAAATGCGAGTTTATCATGAATATTGTCGAAAAATGGGAGCGACCCATGCGAATTTCGTTAATTGCGGAGATAAAATCGTGAAAACATTGAAATTACTCGTACCAAAGTTTGAAAAATGTTACCTATCGATTCGGACATTGTTTTTCTGAAGATCAAACATCTATTTAATCTTGGATTCGACGTTCTAACCTTGTTTCATAAGTCATATACGATTATTAGCTCATAAAGACGTATCGTCGAAAAACGAAATTTGAAATCACAATCAATTTCAATGCTTTAATATTCTATCGACTCACAATACATAATGAAACAAAAATATAAGTTTGTCACTATGTGTAAATACGAGTATTTACATGTAAATTGTCGAAATTGAGATCGACACATGCAAATTTCGTTAATTACGGACATAAAATCTTGAAAACTTTGAAATTACTCGTACCATAGATTAAAAATGTTTCCAATCGATTCGGTAATTGTGTTTCTGAAGATCAAACATCTATTTAATCTTGGATTCGACGTTTTAACCTTGTTTCATAAGTCATACACGATTATTAGCTCATAAAGACGTATCGTCGAAAAACGAAATTTGAAATCTCAATCAATTTCAATGCTTTTATATTCTATCGACGCACAATACATAATGAAACTTAAATATAAGTTTGTGACTATGTGTAAATACGAGTTTATCATGAATATTGTCGAAAAATGGGAGCGACCCATGCGAATTTCGTTAATTGCGGAGATAAAATCGTGAAAACATTGAAATTACTCGTACCAAAGTTTGAAAAATGTTACCTATCGATTCGGACATTGTTTTTCTGAAGATCAAACATCTATTTAATCTTGGATTCGACGTTCTAACCTTGTTTCATAAGTCATATACGATTGTTAGCTCATAAAGACGTATCGTCGAAAAACGAAATTTGAAATCACAATCAATTTCAATGCTTTTATATTCTATCGACACAAAATACATAATGAAACTTAAATATAAGTTTGTGACTATGTGTAAATACGAGTTTATCATGAATATTGTCGAAAAATGAGAGCGACCCATGCGAATTTCGTTAATTGCGGAGATAAAATCGTGAAAACATTGAAATTACTCGTACCAAAGTTTGAAAAATGTTACCTATCGATTCGGACATTGTTTTTATGAAGATCAAACATCTATTTAATCTTGGATTCGACGTTTTAACCTTGTTTCATAAGTCATATACGATTATTAGCTCATAAAGATGTATCGTCGAAAAACGAAATATGAAATCTCAATCAATTTCAATGCTTTAATATTCTATCGACTCACAATACATAATGAAACAAAAATATAAGTTTGTTTCTATGTGTAAATACGAGTATTTACATGTAAATTGTCGAAATTGAGATCGACACATGCAAATTTCGTTAATTACGGACATAAAATCTTGAAAACTTTGAAATTACTCGTACCACAGATTAAAAATGTTTCCAATCGATTCGGACATTTGACTTCTGAAGATCAAACATCTATTTAATCTTGGATTCGACGTTTTAACCTTGTTTCATAAGTCATACACGATTATTAGCTCATAAAGACGTATCGTCGAAATACGAAATTTGAAATCTCAATCAATTTCAATGCTTTTATATTCTATCGACGCACAATACATAATGAAACAAAAATATAAGTTTGTTACTATGTGTAAATACGAGTATTTACATGTAAATTGTCGAAATTGAGATCGACACATGCAAATTTCGTTAATTACGGACATAAAATCTTGAAAACTTTGAAATTACTCGTACCATAGATTAAAAATGTTTCCAATCGATTCGGTAATTGTTTTTCTGAAGATCAAACATCTATTTAATCTTGGATTCGACGTTTTAACCTTGTTTCATAAGTCATACACGATTATTAGCTCATAAAGACGTATCGTCGAAAAACGAAATTTGAAATCTCAATCAATTTCAATGCTTTTATATTCTATCGACGCACAATACATAATGAAACTTAAATATAAGTTTGTGACTATGTGTAAATACGAGTTTATCATGAATATTGTCGAAAAATGGGAGCGACCCATGCGAATTTCGTTAATTGCGGAGATAAAATCGTGAAAACATTGAAATTACTCGTACCAAAGTTTGAAAAATGTTACCTATCGATTCGGACATTGTTTTTCTGAAGATCAAACATCTATTTAATCTTGGATTCGACGTTCTAACCTTGTTTCATAAGTCATATACGATTGTTAGCTCATAAAGACGTATCGTCGAAAAACGAAATTTGAAATCACAATCAATTTCAATGCTTTTATATTCTATCGACACAAAATACATAATGAAACTTAAATATAAGTTTGTGACTATGTGTAAATAAGAGTTTATCATGAATATTGTCGAAAAATGAGAGCGACCCATGCGAATTTCGTTAATTGCGGAGATAAAATCGTGAAAACATTGAAATTACTCGTACCAAAGTTTGAAAAATGTTACCTATCGATTCGGACATTGTTTTTATGAAGATCAAACATCTATTTAATCTTGGATTCGACGTTTTAACCTTGTTTCATAAGTCATATACGATTATTAGCTCATAAAGATGTATCGTCGAAAAACGAAATATGAAATCTCAATCAATTTCAATGCTTTAATATTCTATCGACTCACAATACATAATGAAACAAAAATATAAGTTTGTTACTATGTGTAAATACGAGTATTTACATGTAAATTGTCGAAATTGAGATCGACACATGCAAATTTCGTTAATTACGGACATAAAATCTTGAAAACTTTGAAATTACTCGTACCACAGATTAAAAATGTTTCCAATCGATTCGGACATTTGACTTCTGAAGATCAAACATCTAATTTATCTTGGAATCGACGTTTTAACCTTGTTTCATAAGTCATACACGATTATTAGCTCATAAAGACGTATCGTCGAAATACGAAATTTGAAATCTCAATCAATTTCAATGCTTTTATATTCTATCGACGCACAATACATAATGAAACTTAAATATAAGTTTGTGACTATGTGTAAATACGAGTTTATCATCAATATTGTCGAAAAATGAGAGCGACCCATGCGAATTTCGTTAATTGCGGATATAAAATCGTGAAAACATTGAAATTACTCGTACCAAGGTTTGAAAAATGTTACCTATCGATTCGGACATTGTTTTTCTGAAGATCAAACATCTATTTAATCTTGGATTCGACGTTTTAACCTTGTTTCATAAGTTATATACGATTATTAGCTCATAAAGACGTATCGTCGAAAAACGAAATTTGAAATCTCAATCAATTTCAATGCTTTTATATTCTATCGACACACAATACATAATGAAACTTAAATATAAGTTTGTGACTATGTGTAAATACGAGTTTATCATGAATATTGTCGAAAAATGAGAGCGACCCATGCGAATTTCGTTAATTGCGGAGTTAAAATCGTGAAAACATTGAAATTACTCATACCAAAGTTTGAAAAATGTTACCTATCGATTCGGACATTGTTTTTATGAAGATCAAACATCTATTTAATCTTGGATTCGACGTTTTAACCTTGTTTCATAAGTCATATACGATTATTAGCTCATAAAGATGTATCGTCGAAAAACGAAATATGAAATCTCAATCAATTTCAATGCTTTAATATTCTATCGACACACAATACATAATGAAACTTAAATATAAGTTTGTGACTATGTGTAAATACGAGTTTATCATGAATATTGTCGAAAAATGAGAGCGACCCATGCGAATTTCGTTAATTGCGGAGTTAAAATCGTGAAAACATTGAAATTACTCATACCAAAGTTTGAAAAATGTTACCTATCGATTCGGACATTGTTTTTATGAAGATCAAACATCTATTTAATCTTGGATTCGACGTTTTAACCTTGTTTCATAAGTCATATACGATTATTAGCTCATAAAGATGTATCGTCGAAAAACGAAATATGAAATCTCAATCAATTTCAATGCTTTAATATTCTATCGACTCACAATACATAATGAAACAAAAATATAAGTTTGTTACTATGTGTAAATACGAGTATTTACATGTAAATTGTCGAAATTGAGATCGACACATGCAAATTTCGTTAATTACGGACATAAAATCTTGAAAACTTTGAAATTACTCGTACCACAGATTAAAAATGTTTCCAATCGATTCGGACATTGGATTTCTGAAGATCAAACATCTATTTAATCTTGGATTCGACGTTTTAACCTTGTTTCATAAGTCATACACGATTATTAGCTCATAAAGACGTATCGTCGAAATACGAAATTTGAAATCTCAATCAATTTCAATGCTTTTATATTCTATCGACGCACAATACATAATGAAACAAAAATATAAGTTTGTTACTATGTGTAAATACGAGTATTTACATGTAAATTGTCGAAATTGAGATCGACACATGCAAATTTCGTTAATTACGGACATAAAATCTTGAAAACTTTGAAATTACTCGTACCATAGATTAAAAATGTTTCCAATCGATTCGGTAATTGTGTTTCTGAAGATCAAACATCTATTTAATCTTGGATTCGACGTTTTAACCTTGTTTCATAAGTCATACACGATTATTAGCTCATAAAGACGTATCGTCGAAAAACGAAATTTGAAATCTCAATCAATTTCAATGCTTTTATATTCTATCGACGCACAATACATAATGAAACTTAAATATAAGTTTGTGACTATGTGTAAATACGAGTTTATCATGAATATTGTCGAAAAATGGGAGCGACCCATGCGAATTTCGTTAATTGCGGAGATAAAATCGTGAAAACATTGAAATTACTCGTACCAAAGTTTGAAAAATGTTACCTATCGATTCGGACATTGTTTTTCTGAAGATCAAACATCTATTTAATCTTGGATTCGACGTTCTAACCTTGTTTCATAAGTCATATACGATTGTTAGCTCATAAAGACGTATCGTCGAAAAACGAAATTTGAAATCACAATCAATTTCAATGCTTTTATATTCTATCGACACAAAATACATAATGAAACTTAAATATAAGTTTGTGACTATGTGTAAATACGAGTTTATCATGAATATTGTCGAAAAATGAGAGCGACCCATGCGAATTTCGTTAATTGCGGAGATAAAATCGTGAAAACATTGAAATTACTCGTACCAAAGTTTGAAAAATGTTACCTATCGATTCGGACATTGTTTTTATGAAGATCAAACATCTATTTAATCTTGGATTCGACGTTTTAACCTTGTTTCATAAGTCATATACGATTATTAGCTCATAAAGATGTATCGTCGAAAAACGAAATATGAAATCTCAATCAATTTCAATGCTTTAATATTCTATCGACTCACAATACATAATGAAACAAAAATATAAGTTTGTTACTATGTGTAAATACGAGTATTTACATGTAAATTGTCGAAATTGAGATCGACACATGCAAATTTCGTTAATTACGGACATAAAATCTTGAAAACTTTGAAATTACTCGTACCACAGATTAAAAATGTTTCCAATCGATTCGGACATTTGACTTCTGAAGATCAAACATCTATTTAATCTTGGATTCGACGTTTTAACCTTGTTTCATAAGTCATACACGATTATTAGCTCATAAAGACGTATCGTCGAAATACGAAATTTGAAATCTCAATCAATTTCAATGCTTTTATATTCTATCGACGCACAATACATAATGAAACTTAAATATAAGTTTGTGACTATGTGTAAATACGAGTTTATCATCAATATTGTCGAAAAATGAGAGCGACCCATGCGAATTTCGTTAATTGCGGATATAAAATCGTGAAAACATTGAAATTACTCGTACCAAGGTTTGAAAAATGTTACCTATCGATTCGGACATTGTTTTTCTGAAGATCAAACATCTATTTAATCTTGGATTCGACGTTTTAACCTTGTTTCATAAGTCATATACGATTATTAGCTCATAAAGATGTATCGTCGAAAAACGAAATATGAAATCTCAATCAATTTCAATGCTTTAATATTCTATCGACTCACAATACATAATGAAACAAAAATATAAGTTTGTTACTATGTGTAAATACGAGTATTTACATGTAAATTGTCGAAATTGAGATCGACACATGCAAATTTCGTTAATTACGGACATAAAATCTTGAAAACTTTGAAATTACTCGTACCACAGATTAAAAATGTTTCCAATCGATTCGGACATTTGACTTCTGAAGATCAAACATCTATTTAATCTTGGATTCGACGTTTTAACCTTGTTTCATAAGTCATACACGATTATTAGCTCATAAAGACGTATCGTCGAAATACGAAATTTGAAATCTCAATCAATTTCAATGCTTTTATATTCTATCGACGCACAATACATAATGAAACTTAAATATAAGTTTGTGACTATGTGTAAATGCGAGTTTATCATGAATATTGTCGAAAAATGGGAGCGACCCATGCGAATTTCGTTAATTGCGGAGATAAAATCGTGAAAACATTGAAATTACTCGTACCAAAGTTTGAAAAATGTTACCTATCGATTCGGACATTGTTTTTCTGAAGATCAAACATCTATTTAATCTTGGATTCGACGTTCTAACCTTGTTTCATAAGTCATATACGATTATTAGCTCATAAAGACGTATCGTCGAAAAACGAAATTTGAAATCACAATCAATTTCAATGCTTTAATATTCTATCGACTCACAATACATAATGAAACAAAAATATAAGTTTGTCACTATGTGTAAATACGAGTATTTACATGTAAATTGTCGAAATTGAGATCGACACATGCAAATTTCGTTAATTACGGACATAAAATCTTGAAAACTTTGAAATTACTCGTACCATAGATTAAAAATGTTTCCAATCGATTCGGTAATTGTGTTTCTGAAGATCAAACATCTATTTAATCTTGGATTCGACGTTTTAACCTTGTTTCATAAGTCATACACGATTATTAGCTCATAAAGACGTATCGTCGAAAAACGAAATTTGAAATCTCAATCAATTTCAATGCTTTTATATTCTATCGACGCACAATACATAATGAAACTTAAATATAAGTTTGTGACTATGTGTAAATACGAGTTTATCATGAATATTGTCGAAAAATGGGAGCGACCCATGCGAATTTCGTTAATTGCGGAGATAAAATCGTGAAAACATTGAAATTACTCGTACCAAAGTTTGAAAAATGTTACCTATCGATTCGGACATTGTTTTTCTGAAGATCAAACATCTATTTAATCTTGGATTCGACGTTCTAACCTTGTTTCATAAGTCATATACGATTGTTAGCTCATAAAGACGTATCGTCGAAAAACGAAATTTGAAATCACAATCAATTTCAATGCTTTTATATTCTATCGACACAAAATACATAATGAAACTTAAATATAAGTTTGTGACTATGTGTAAATACGAGTTTATCATGAATATTGTCGAAAAATGAGAGCGACCCATGCGAATTTCGTTAATTGCGGAGATAAAATCGTGAAAACATTGAAATTACTCGTACCAAAGTTTGAAAAATGTTACCTATCGATTCGGACATTGTTTTTATGAAGATCAAACATCTATTTAATCTTGGATTCGACGTTTTAACCTTGTTTCATAAGTGATATACGATTATTAGCTCATAAAGATGTATCGTCGAAAAACGAAATATGAAATCTCAATCAATTTCAATGCTTTAATATTCTATCGACTCACAATACATAATGAAACAAAAATATAAGTTTGTTTCTATGTGTAAATACGAGTATTTACATGTAAATTGTCGAAATTGAGATCGACACATGCAAATTTCGTTAATTACGGACATAAAATCTTGAAAACTTTGAAATTACTCGTACCACAGATTAAAAATGTTTCCAATCGATTCGGACATTGGACTTCTGAAGATCAAACATCTATTTAATCTTGGATTCGACGTTTTAACCTTGTTTCATAAGTCATACACGATTATTAGCTCATAAAGACGTATCGTCGAAATACGAAATTTGAAATCTCAATCAATTTCAATGCTTTTATATTCTATCGACGCACAATACATAATGAAACAAAAATATAAGTTTGTTACTATGTGTAAATACGAGTATTTACATGTAAATTGTCGAAATTGAGATCGACACATGCAAATTTCGTTAATTACGGACATAAAATCTTGAAAACTTTGAAATTACTCGTACCACAGATTAAAAATGTTTCCAATCGATTCGGTAATTGTGTTTCTGAAGATCAAACATCTATTTAATCTTGGATTCGACGTTTTAACCTTGTTTCATAAGTCATACACGATTATTAGCTCATAAAGACGTATCGTCGAAAAACGAAATTTGAAATCTCAATCAATTTCAATGCTTTTATATTCTATCGACGCACAATACATAATGAAACTTAAATATAAGTTTGTGACTATGTGTAAATACGAGTTTATCATGAATATTGTCGAAAAATGGTAGCGACCCATGCGAATTTCGTTAATTGCGGAGATAAAATCGTGAAAACATTGAAATTACTCGTACCAAAGTTTGAAAAATGTTACCTATCGATTCGGACATTGTTTTTCTGAAGATCAAACATCTATTTAATCTTGGATTCGACGTTCTAACCTTGTTTCATAAGTCATATACGATTGTTAGCTCATAAAGACGTATCGTCGAAAAACGAAATTTGAAATCACAATCAATTTCAATGCTTTTATATTCTATCGACACAAAATACATAATGAAACTTAAATATAAGTTTGTGACTATGTGTAAATACGAGTTTATCATGAATATTGTCGAAAAATGAGAGCGACCCATGCGAATTTCGTTAATTGCGGAGATAAAATCGTGAAAACATTGAAATTACTCGTACCAAAGTTTGAAAAATGTTACCTATCGATTCGGACATTGTTTTTATGAAGATCAAACATCTATTTAATCTTGGATTCGACGTTTTAACCTTGTTTCATAAGTGATATACGATTATTAGCTCATAAAGATGTATCGTCGAAAAACGAAATCTGAAATCTCAATCAATTTCAATGCTTTAATATTCTATCGACTCACAATACATAATGAAACAAAAATATAAGTTTGTTACTATGTGTAAATACGAGTATTTACATGTAAATTGTCGAAATTGAGATCGACACATGCAAATTTCGTTAATTACGGACATAAAATCTTGAAAACTTTGAAATTACTCGTACCACAGATTAAAAATGTTTCCAATCGATTCGGACATTTGACTTCTGAAGATCAAACATCTATTTAATCTTGGATTCGACGTTTTAACCTTGTTTCATAAGTCATACACGATTATTAGCTCATAAAGACGTATCGTCGAAATACGAAATTTGAAATCTCAATCAATTTCAATGCTTTTATATTCTATCGACGCACAATACATAATGAAACATAAATATAAGTTTGTGACTATGTGTAAATACGAGTTTATCATCAATATTGTCGAAAAATGAGAGCGACCCATGCGAATTTCGTTAATTGCGGATATAAAATCGTGAAAACATTGAAATTACTCGTACCAAGGTTTGAAAAATGTTACCTATCGATTCGGACATTGTTTTTCTGAAGATCAAACATCTATTTAATCTTGGATTCGACGTTTTAACCTTGTTTCATAAGTTATATACGATTATTAGCTCATAAAGACGTATCGTCGAAAAACGAAATTTGAAATCTCAATCAATTTCAATGCTTTTATATTCTATCGACACACAATACATAATGAAACTTAAATATAAGTTTGTGACTATGTGTAAATACGAGTTTATCATGAATATTGTCGAAAAATGAGAGCGACCCATGCGAATTTCGTTAATTGCGGAGATAAAATCGTGAAAACATTGAAATTACTCATACCAAAGTTTGAAAAATGTTACCTATCGATTCGGACATTGTTTTTATGAAGATCAAACATCTATTTAATCTTGGATTCGACGTTTTAACCTTGTTTCATAAGTCATATACGATTATTAGCTCATAAAGATGTATCGTCGAAAAACGAAATATGAAATCTCAATCAATTTCAATGCTTTAATATTCTATCGACACACAATACATAATGAAACTTAAATATAAGTTTGTGACTATGTGTAAATACGAGTTTATCATGAATATTGTCGAAAAATGAGAGCGACCCATGCGAATTTCGTTAATTGCGGAGTTAAAATCGTGAAAACATTGAAATTACTCATACCAAAGTTTGAAAAATGTTACCTATCGATTCGGACATTGTTTTTATGAAGATCAAACATCTATTTAATCTTGGATTCGACGTTTTAACCTTGTTTCATAAGTCATATACGATTATTAGCTCATAAAGATGTATCGTCGAAAAACGAAATATGAAATCTCAATCAATTTCAATGCTTTAATATTCTATCGACTCACAATACATAATGAAACAAAAATATATGTCTGTTACTATGTGTAAATACGAGTATTTACATGTAAATTGTCGAAATTGAGATCGACACATGCAAATTTCGTTAATTACGGACATAAAATCTTGAAAACTTTGAAATTACTCGTACCACAGATTAAAAATGTTTCCAATCGATTCGGACATTTGACTTCTGAAGATCAAACATCTATTTAATCTTGGATTCGACGTTTTAACCTTGTTTCATAAGTCATACACGATTATTAGCTCATAAAGACGTATCGGCGAAATACGAAATTTGAAATCTCAATCAATTTCAATGATTTTATATTCTATCGACGCACAATACATAATGAAACTTAAATATAAGTTTGTGACTATGTGTAAATACGAGTTTATCATCAATATTGTCGAAAAATGAGAGCGACCCATGCGAATTTCGTTAATTGCGGATATAAAATCGTGAAAACATTGAAATTACTCGTACCAAAGTTTGAAAAATGTTACCTATCGATTCGGACATTGTTTTTCTGAAGATCAAACATCTATTTAATCTTGGATTCGACGTTTTAACCTTGTTTCATAAGTGATATACGATTATTAGCTCATAAAGACGTATCGTCGAAAAACGAAATATGAAATCTCAATCAATTTCAATGCTTTAATATTCTATCGACTCACAATACATAATGAAACAAAAATATAAGTTTGTCACTATGTGTAAATACGAGTATTTACATGTAAATTGTCGAAATTGAGATCGACACATGCAAATTTCGTTAATTACGGACATAAAATCTTGAAAACTTTGAAATTACTCGTACCACAGATTAAAAATGTTTCCAATCGATTCGGTAATTGTGTTTCTGAAGATCAAACATCTATTTAATCTTGGATTCGACGTTTTAACCTTGTTTCATAAGTCATACACGATTATTAGCTCATAAAGACGTATCGTCGAAAAACGAAATTTGAAATCTCAATCAATTTCAATGCTTTTATATTCTATCGACGCACAATACATAATGAAACTTAAATATAAGTTTGTGACTATGTGTAAATACGAGTTTATCATGAATATTGTCGAAAAATGGGAGCGACCCATGCGAATTTCGTTAATTGCGGAGATAAAATCGTGAAAACATTGAAATTACTCGTACCAAAGTTTGAAAAATGTTACCTATCGATTCGGACATTGTTTTTCTGAAGATCAAACATCTATTTAATCTTGGATTCGACGTTTTAACCTTGTTTCATAAGTGATATACGATTATTAGCTCATAAAGATGTATCGTCGAAAAACGAAATATGAAATCTCAATCAATTTCAATGCTTTAATATTCTATCGACACACAATACATAATGAAACAAAAATATAAGTTTGTTACTATGTGTAAATACGAGTATTTACATGTAAATTGTTGAAATTGAGATCGACACATGCAAATTTCGTTAATTACGGACATAAAATCTTGAAAACTTTGAAATTACTCGTACCACAGATTAAAAATGTTTCCAATCGATTCGGTAATTGTGTTTCTGAAGATCAAACATCTATTTAATCTTGGATTCGACGTTCTAACCTTGTTTCATAAGTCATATACGATTGTTAGCTCATAAAGACGTATCGTCGAAAAACGAAATTTGAAATCACAATCAATTTCAATGCTTTTATATTCTATCGACACAAAATACATAATGAAACTTAAATATAAGTTTGTGACTATGTGTAAATACGAGTTTATCATGAATATTGTCGAAAAATGAGAGCGACCCATGCGAATTTCGTTAATTGCGGAGATAAAATCGTGAAAACATTGAAATTACTCGTACCAAAGTTTGAAAAATGTTACCTATCGATTCGGACATTGTTTTTATGAAGATCAAACATCTATTTAATCTTGGATTCGACGTTTTAACCTTGTTTCATAAGTCATATACGATTATTAGCTCATAAAGATGTATCGTCGAAAAACGAAATATGAAATCTCAATCAATTTCAATGCTTTAATATTCTATCGACTCACAATACATAATGAAACAAAAATATAAGTTTGTTACTATGTGTAAATACGAGTATTTACATGTAAATTGTCGAAATTGAGATCGACACATGCAAATTTCGTTAATTACGGACATAAAATCTTGAAAACTTTGAAATTACTCGTACCACAGATTAAAAATGTTTCCAATCGATTCGGACATTGGATTTCTGAAGATCAAACATCTATTTAATCTTGGATTCGACGTTTTAACCTTGTTTCATAAGTCATACACGATTATTAGCTCATAAAGACGTATCGTCGAAATACGAAATTTGAAATCTCAATCAATTTCAATGCTTTTATATTCTATCGACGCACAATACATAATGAAACATAAATATAAGTTTGTGACTATGTGTAAATACGAGTTTATCATCAATATTGTCGAAAAATGAGAGCGACCCATGCGAATTTCGTTAATTGCGGATATAAAATCGTGAAAACATTGAAATTACTCGTACCAAGGTTTGAAAAATGTTACCTATCGATTCGGACATTGTTTTTCTGAAGATCAAACATCTATTTAATCTTGGATTCGACGTTTTAACCTTGTTTCATAAGTCATATACGATTATTAGCTCATAAAGACGTATCGTCGAAAAACGAAATTTGAAATCTCAATCAATTTCAATGCTTTTATATTCTATCGACACACAATACATAATGAAACTTAAATATAAGTTTGTGACTATGTGTAAATACGAGTTTATCATGAATATTGTCGAAAAATGAGAGCGACCCATGCGAATTTCGTTAATTGCGGAGTTAAAATCGTGAAAACATTGAAATTACTCATACCAAAGTTTGAAAAATGTTACCTATCGATTCGGACATTGTTTTTATGAAGATCAAACATCTATTTAATCTTGGATTCGACGTTTTAACCTTGTTTCATAAGTCATATACGATTATTAGCTCATAAAGATGTATCGTCGAAAAACGAAATATGAAATCTCAATCAATTTCAATGCTTTAATATTCTATCGACACACAATACATAATGAAACTTAAATATAAGTTTGTGACTATGTGTAAATACGAGTTTATCATGAATATTGTCGAAAAATGAGAGCGACCCATGCGAATTTCGTTAATTGCGGAGTTAAAATCGTGAAAACATTGAAATTACTCATACCAAAGTTTGAAAAATGTTACCTATCGATTCGGACATTGTTTTTATGAAGATCAAACATCTATTTAATCTTGGATTCGACGTTTTAACCTTGTTTCATAAGTCATATACGATTATTAGCTCATAAAGATGTATCGTCGAAAAACGAAATATGAAATCTCAATCAATTTCAATGCTTTAATATTCTATCGACTCACAATACATAATGAAACAAAAATATATGTCTGTTACTATGTGTAAATACGAGTATTAACATGTAAATTGTCGAAATTGAGATCGATACATGCGAATTTCGTTAATTACGGAGATTAAATCGTGAAAACATTGAAATTACTCGTACCACAGATTAAAAATGTTTCCAATCGATTCGGACATTTGACTTCTGAAGATCAAACATCTATTTAATCTTGGATTCGACGTTTTAACCTTGTTTCATAAGTCATACACGATTATTAGCTCATAAAGACGTATCGGCGAAATACGAAATTTGAAATCTCAATCAATTTCAATGATTTTATATTCTATCGACGCACAATACATAATGAAACTTAAATATAAGTTTGTGACTATGTGTAAATACGAGTTTATCATCAATATTGTCGAAAAATGAGAGCGACCCATGCGAATTTCGTTAATTGCGGATATAAAATCGTGAAAACATTGAAATTACTCGTACCAAAGTTTGAAAAATGTTACCTATCGATTCGGACATTGTTTTTCTGAAGATCAAACATCTATTTAATCTTGGATTCGACGTTTTAACCTTGTTTCATAAGTGATATACGATTATTAGCTCATAAAGACGTATCGTCGAAAAACGAAATATGAAATCTCAATCAATTTCAATGCTTTAATATTCTATCGACTCACAATACATAATGAAACAAAAATATAAGTTTGTCACTATGTGTAAATACGAGTATTTACATGTAAATTGTCGAAATTGAGATCGACACATGCAAATTTCGTTAATTACGGACATAAAATCTTGAAAACTTTGAAATTACTCGTACCACAGATTAAAAATGTTTCCAATCGATTCGGTAATTGTTTTTCTGAAGATCAAACATCTATTTAATCTTGGATTCGACGTTTTAACCTTGTTTCATAAGTCATACACGATTATTAGCTCATAAAGACGTATCGTCGAAAAACGAAATTTGAAATCTCAATCAATTTCAATGCTTTTATATTCTATCGACGCACAATACATAATGAAACTTAAATATAAGTTTGTGACTATGTGTAAATACGAGTTTATCATGAATATTGTCGAAAAATGGGAGCGACCCATGCGAATTTCGTTAATTGCGGAGATAAAATCGTGAAAACATTGAAATTACTCGTACCAAAGTTTGAAAAATGTTACCTATCGATTCGGACATTGTTTTTCTGAAGATCAAACATCTATTTAATCTTGGATTCGACGTTTTAACCTTGTTTCATAAGTGATATACGATTATTAGCTCATAAAGATGTATCGTCGAAAAACGAAATATGAAATCTCAATCAATTTCAATGCTTTAATATTCTATCGACACACAATACATAATGAAACAAAAATATAAGTTTGTTACTATGTGTAAATACGAGTATTTACATGTAAATTGTTGAAATTGAGATCGACACATGCAAATTTCGTTAATTACGGACATAAAATCTTGAAAACTTTGAAATTACTCGTACCACAGATTAAAAATGTTTCCAATCGATTCGGTAATTGTGTTTCTGAAGATCAAACATCTATTTAATCTTGGATTCGACGTTTTAACCTTGTTTCATAAGTCATACACGATTATTAGCTCATAAAGACGTATCGTCGAAAAACGAAATTTGAAATCTCAATCAATTTCAATGCTTTTATATTCTATCGACGCACAATACATAATGAAACTTAAATATAAGTTTGTGACTATGTGTAAATGCGAGTTTATCATGAATATTGTCGAAAAATGGGAGCGACCCATGCGAATTTCGTTAATTGCGGAGATAAAATCGTGAAAACATTGAAATTACTCGTACCAAAGTTTGAAAAATGTTACCTATCGATTCGGACATTGTTTTTCTGAAGATCAAACATCTATTTAATCTTGGATTCGACGTTCTAACCTTGTTTCATAAGTCATATACGATTATTAGCTCATAAAGACGTATCGTCGAAAAACGAAATATGAAATCTCAATCAATTTCAATGCTTTAATATTCTATCGACTCACAATACATAATGAAACAAAAATATAAGTTTGTTACTATGTGTAAATACGAGTATTTACATGTAAATTGTCGAAATTGAGATCGACACATGCAAATTTCGTTAATTACGGACATAAAATCTTGAAAACTTTGAAATTACTCGTACCACAGATTAAAAATGTTTCCAATCGATTCGGTAATTGTGTTTCTGAAGATCAAACATCTAATTTATCTTGGAATCGACGTTTTAACCTTGTTTCATAAGTCATACACGATTATTAGCTCATAAAGACGTATCGTCGAAAAACGAAATTTGAAATCTCAATCAATTTCAATGCTTTTATATTCTATCGACGCACAATACATAATGAAACTTAAATATAAGTTTGTGACTATGTGTAAATACGAGTTTATCATGAATATTGTCGAAAAATGGGTGCGACCCATGCGAATTTCGTTAATTGCGGAGATAAAATCGTGAAAACATTGAAATTACTCGTACCAAAGTTTGAAAAATGTTACCTATCGATTCGGACATTGTTTTTCTGAAGATCAAACATCTATTTAATCTTGGATTCGACGTTTTAACCTTGTTTCATAAGTGATATACGATTATTAGCTCATAAAGATGTATCGTCGAAAAACGAAATATGAAATCTCAATCAATTTCAATGCTTTAATATTCTATCGACACACAATACATAATGAAACAAAAATATAAGTTTGTTACTATGTGTAAATACGAGTATTTACATGTAAATTGTTGAAATTGAGATCGACACATGCAAATTTCGTTAATTACGGACATAAAATCTTGAAAACTTTGAAATTACTCGTACCACAGATTAAAAATGTTTCCAATCGATTCGGTAATTGTGTTTCTGAAGATCAAACATCTATTTAATCTTGGATTCGACGTTTTAACCTTGTTTCATAAGTCATACACGATTATTAGCTCATAAAGACGTATCGTCGAAAATCGAAATTTGAAATCTCAATCAATTTCAATGCTTTTATATTCTATCGACGCACAATACATAATGAAACTTAAATATAAGTTTGTGACTATGTGTAAATACGAGTTTATCATGAATATTGTCGAAAAATGGGAGCGACCCATGCGAATTTCGTTAATTGCGGAGATAAAATCGTGAAAACATTGAAATTACTCGTACCAAAGTTTGAAAAATGTTACCTATCGATTCGGACATTGTTTTTCTAAAGATCAAACATCTATTTAATCTTGGATTCGACGTTCTAACCTTGTTTCATAAGTCATATACGATTATTAGCTCATAAAGACGTATCGTCGAAAAACGAAATATGAAATCTCAATCAATTTCAATGCTTTAATATTCTATCGACTCACAATACATAATGAAACAAAAATATAAGTTTGTCACTATGTGTAAATACGAGTATTTACATGTAAATTGTCGAAATTGAGATCGACACATGCAAATTTCGTTAATTACGGACATAAAATCTTGAAAACTTTGAAATTACTCGTACCACAGATTAAAAATGTTTCCAATCGATTCGGACATTTGACTTCTGAAGATCAAACATCTATTTAATCTTGGATTCGACGTTTCAACCTTGATTCATAAGTCATATACGATTATTACCACATAAAGACGTATCGTAGAAAAACGAAATTTGAAATCTCAATCAATTTCAATGCTTTAATATTCTATCGACTCACAATACATAATGAAACAAAAATATAAGTTTGTTACTATGTGTAAATACAAGTATTTACATGTAAATTGTCGAAATTGAGATCGACACATGCAAATTTCGTTAATTACGGACATAAAATCTTGAAAACTTTGAAATTACTCGTACCACAGATTAAAAATGTTTCCAATCGATTCGGTAATTGTGTTTCTGAAGATCAAACATCTATTTAATCTTGGATTCGACGTTTTAACCTTGTTTCATAAGTCATACACGATTATTAGCTCATAAAGACGTATCGTCGAAAAACGAAATATGAAATCTCAATCAATTTCAATGCTTTAATATTCTATCGACGCACAATACATAATGAAACTTAAATATAAGTTTGTGACTATGTGTAAATACGAGTTTATCATGAATATTGTCGAAAAATGGGTGCGACCCATGCAAATTTCGTTAATTACGGACATAAAATCTTGAAAACTTTGAAATTACTCGTACCACAGATTAAAAATGTTTCCAATCGATTCGGTAATTGTGTTTCTGAAGATCAAACATCTATTTAATCTTGGATTCGACGTTTTAACCTTGTTTCATAAGTCATACACGATTATTAGCTCATATAGACGTATCGTCGAAAAACGAAATTTGAAATCTCAATCAATTTCAATGCTTTTATATTCTATCGACGCACAATACATAATGAAACTTAAATATAAGTTTGTGACTATGTGTAAATACGAGTTTATCATGAATATTGTCGAAAAATGGGAGCGACCCATGCGAATTTCGTTAATTGCGGAGATAAAATCGTGAAAACATTGAAATTACTCGTACCAAAGTTTGAAAAATGTTACCTATCGATTCGGACATTGTTTTTCTGAAGATCAAACATCTATTTAATCTTGGATTCGACGTTTTAACCTTGTTTCATAAGTGATATACGATTATTAGCTCATAAAGATGTATCGTCGAAAAACGAAATATGAAATCTCAATCAATTTCAATGCTTTAATATTCTATCGACACACAATACATAATGAAACAAAAATATAAGTTTGTTACTATGTGTAAATACGAGTATTTACATGTAAATTGTTGAAATTGAGATCGACACATGCAAATTTCGTTAATTACGGACATAAAATCTTGAAAACTTTGAAATTACTCGTACCACAGATTAAAAATGTTTCCAATCGATTCGGTAATTGTGTTTCTGAAGATCAAACATCTATTTAATCTTGGATTCGACGTTTTAACCTTGTTTCATAAGTCATACACGATTATTAGCTCATAAAGACGTATCGTCGAAAAACGAAATTTGAAATCTCAATCAATTTCAATGCTTTTATATTCTATCGACGCACAATACATAATGAAACTTAAATATAAGTTTGTGACTATGTGTAAATGCGAGTTTATCATGAATATTGTCGAAAAATGGGAGCGACCCATGCGAATTTCGTTAATTGCGGAGATAAAATCGTGAAAACATTGAAATTACTCGTACCAAAGTTTGAAAAATGTTACCTATCGATTCGGACATTGTTTTTCTGAAGATCAAACATCTATTTAATCTTGGATTCGACGTTCTAACCTTGTTTCATAAGTCATATACGATTATTAGCTCATAAAGACGTATCGTCGAAAAACGAAATATGAAATCTCAATCAATTTCAATGCTTTAATATTCTATCGACTCACAATACATAATGAAACAAAAATATAAGTTTGTCACTATGTGTAAATACGAGTATTTACATGTAAATTGTCGAAATTGAGATCGACACATGCAAATTTCGTTAATTACGGACATAAAATCTTGAAAACTTTGAAATTACTCGTACCACAGATTAAAAATGTTTCCAATCGATTCGGTAATTGTGTTTCTGAAGATCAAACATCTATTTAATCTTGGATTCGACGTTTTAACCTTGTTTCATAAGTCATACACGATTATTAGCTCATAAAGACGTATCGTCGAAAAACGAAATTTGAAATCTCAATCAATTTCAATGCTTTTATATTCTATCGACGCACAATACATAATGAAACTTAAATATAAGTTTGTGACTATGTGTAAATACGAGTTTATCATGAATATTGTCGAAAAATGGGTGCGACCCATGCGAATTTCGTTAATTGCGGAGATAAAATCGTGAAAACATTGAAATTACTCGTACCAAAGTTTGAAAAATGTTACCTATCGATTCGGACATTGTTTTTCTGAAGATCAAACATCTATTTAATCTTGGATTCGACGTTTTAACCTTGTTTCATAAGTGATATACGATTATTAGCTCATAAAGATGTATCGTCGAAAAACGAAATATGAAATCTCAATCAATTTCAATGCTTTAATATTCTATCGACACACAATACATAATGAAACAAAAATATAAGTTTGTTACTATGTATAAATACGAGTATTTACATGTAAATTGTTGAAATTGAGATCGACACATGCAAATTTCGTTAATTACGGACATAAAATCTTGAAAACTTTGAAATTACTCGTACCACAGATTAAAAATGTTTCCAATCGATTCGGTAATTGTGTTTCTGAAGATCAAACATCTATTTAATCTTGGATTCGACGTTTTAACCTTGTTTCATAAGTCATACACGATTATTAGCTCATAAAGACGTATCGTCGAAAATCGAAATTTGAAATCTCAATCAATTTCAATGCTTTTATATTCTATCGACGCACAATACATAATGAAACTTAAATATAAGTTTGTGACTATGTGTAAATACGAGTTTATCATGAATATTGTCGAAAAATGGGAGCGACCCATGCGAATTTCGTTAATTGCGGAGATAAAATCGTGAAAACATTGAAATTACTCGTACCAAAGTTTGAAAAATGTTACCTATCGATTCGGACATTGTTTTTCTAAAGATCAAACATCTATTTAATCTTGGATTCGACGTTCTAACCTTGTTTCATAAGTCATATACGATTATTAGCTCATAAAGACGTATCGTCGAAAAACGAAATATGAAATCTCAATCAATTTCAATGCTTTAATATTCTATCGACTCACAATACATAATGAAACAAAAATATAAGTTTGTCACTATGTGTAAATACGAGTATTTACATGTAAATTGTCGAAATTGAGATCGACACATGCAAATTTCGTTAATTACGGACATAAAATCTTGAAAACTTTGAAATTACTCGTACCACAGATTAAAAATGTTTCCAATCGATTCGGACATTTGACTTCTGAAGATCAAACATCTATTTAATCTTGGATTCGACGTTTCAACCTTGATTCATAAGTCATATACGATTATTACCACATAAAGACGTATCGTAGAAAAACGAAATTTGAAATCTCAATCAATTTCAATGCTTTAATATTCTATCGACTCACAATACATAATGAAACAAAAATATAAGTTTGTTACTATGTGTAAATACAAGTATTTACATGTAAATTGTCGAAATTGAGATCGACACATGCAAATTTCGTTAATTACGGACATAAAATCTTGAAAACTTTGAAATTACTCGTACCACAGATTAAAAATGTTTCCAATCGATTCGGTAATTGTGTTTCTGAAGATCAAACATCTATTTAATCTTGGATTCGACGTTTTAACCTTGTTTCATAAGTCATACACGATTATTAGCTCATAAAGACGTATCGTCGAAAAACGAAATTTGAAATCTCAATCAATTTCAATGCTTTTATATTCTATCGACGCACAATACATAATGAAACTTAAATATAAGTTTGTGACTATGTGTAAATGCGAGTTTATCATGAATATTGTCGAAAAATGGGAGCGACCCATGCGAATTTCGTTAATTGCGGAGATAAAATCGTGAAAACATTGAAATTACTCGTACCAAAGTTTGAAAAATGTTACCTATCGATTCGGACATTGTTTTTCTGAAGATCAAACATCTATTTAATCTTGGATTCGACGTTCTAACCTTGTTTCATAAGTCATATACGATTATTAGCTCATAAAGACGTATCGTCGAAAAACGAAATTTGAAATCTCAATCAATTTCAATGCTTTTATATTCTATCGACACAAAATACATAATGAAACTTAAATATAAGTTTGTGACTATGTGTAAATACGAGTTTATCATGAATATTGTCGAAAAATGGGAGCGACCCATGCGAATTTCGTTAATTGCGGAGATAAAATCGTGAAAACATTGAAATTACTCGTACCAAAGTTTGAAAAATGTTACCTATCGATTCGGACATTGTTTTTCTGAAGATCAAACATCTATTTAATCTTGGATTCGACGTTTTAACCTTGTTTCATAAGTGATATACGATTATTAGCTCATAAAGACGTATCGTCGAAAAACGAAATATGAAATCTCAATCAATTTCAATGCTTTAATATTCTATCGACTCACAATACATAATGAAACAAAAATATAAGTTTGTCACTATGTGTAAATACGAGTATTTACATGTAAATTGTCGAAATTGAGATCGACACATGCAAATTTCGTTAATTACGGACATAAAATCTTGAAAACTTTGAAATTACTCGTACCACAGATTAAAAATGTTTCCAATCGATTCGGACATTTGACTTCTGAAGATCAAACATCTATTTAATCTTGGATTCGACGTTTCAACCTTGATTCATAAGTCATATACGATTATTACCACATAAAGACGTATCGTAGAAAAACGAAATTTGAAATCTCAATCAATTTCAATGCTTTAATATTCTATCGACTCACAATACATAATGAAACAAAAATATAAGTTTGTTACTATGTGTAAATACAAGTATTTACATGTAAATTGTCGAAATTGAGATCGACACATGCAAATTTCGTTAATTACGGACATAAAATCTTGAAAACTTTGAAATTACTCGTACCACAGATTAAAAATGTTTCCAATCGATTCGGTAATTGTGTTTCTGAAGATCAAACATCTATTTAATCTTGGATTCGACGTTTTAACCTTGTTTCATAAGTCATACACGATTATTAGCTCATAAAGACGTATCGTCGAAAAACGAAATTTGAAATCTCAATCAATTTCAATGCTTTTATATTCTATCGACGCACAATACATAATGAAACTTAAATATAAGTTTGTGACTATGTGTAAATGCGAGTTTATCATGAATATTGTCGAAAAATGGGAGCGACCCATGCGAATTTCGTTAATTGCGGAGATAAAATCGTGAAAACATTGAAATTACTCGTACCAAAGTTTGAAAAATGTTACCTATCGATTCGGACATTGTTTTTCTGAAGATCAAACATCTATTTAATCTTGGATTCGACGTTCTAACCTTGTTTCATAAGTCATATACGATTATTAGCTCATAAAGACGTATCGTCGAAAAACGAAATTTGAAATCTCAATCAATTTCAATGCTTTTATATTCTATCGACACAAAATACATAATGAAACTTAAATATAAGTTTGTGACTATGTGTAAATACGAGTTTATCATGAATATTGTCGAAAAATGGGAGCGACCCATGCGAATTTCGTTAATTGCGGAGATAAAATCGTGAAAACATTGAAATTACTCGTACCAAAGTTTGAAAAATGTTACCTATCGATTCGGACATTGTTTTTCTGAAGATCAAACATCTATTTAATCTTGGATTCGACGTTTTAACCTTGTTTAATAAGTGATATACGATTATTAGCTCATAAAGATGTATCGTCGAAAAACGAAATATGAAATCTCAATCAATTTCAATGCTTTAATATTCTATCGACACACAATACATAATGAAACAAAAATATAAGTTTGTTACTATGTGTAAATACGAGTATTTACATGTTAATTGTTGAAATTGAGATCGACACATGCAAATTTCGTTAATTACGGACATAAAATCTTGAAAACTTTGAAATTACTCGTACCACAGATTAAAAATGTTTCCAATCGATTCGGTAATTGTGTTTCTGAAGATCAAACATCTATTTAATCTTGGATTCGACGTTTTAACCTTGTTTCATAAGTCATACACGATTATTAGCTCATAAAGACGTATCGTCGAAAAACGAAATTTGAAATCTCAATCAATTTCAATGCTTTTATATTCTATCGACGCACAATACATAATGAAACTTAAATATAAGTTTGTGACTATGTGTAAATGCGAGTTTATCATGAATATTGTCGAAAAATGGGAGCGACCCATGCGAATTTCGTTAATTGCGAAGATAAAATCGTGAAAACATTGAAATTACTCGTACCAAAGTTTGAAAAATGTTACCTATCGGTTCGGACATTGTTTTTCTGAAGATCAAACATCTATTTAATCTTGGATTCGACGTTCTAACCTTGTTTCATAAGTCATATACGATTATTAGCTCATAAAGACGTATCGTCGAAAAACGAAATTTGAAATCTCAATCAATTTCAATGCTTTTATATTCTATCGACACAAAATACATAATGAAACTTAAATATAAGTTTGTGACTATGTGTAAATACGAGTTTATCATGAATATTGTCGAAAAATGAGAGCGACCCATGCGAATTTCGTTAATTGCGGAGATAAAATCGTGAAAACATTGAAATTACTCGTACCAAAGTTTGAAAAATGTTACCTATCGATTCGGACATTGATTTTATGAAGATCAAACATCTATTTAATCTTGGATTCGACGTTTTAACCTTGTTTCATAAGTCATATACGATTATTAGCTCATAAAGATGTATCGTCGAAAAACGAAATATGAAATCTCAATCAATTTCAATGCTTTAATATTCTATCGACACACAATACATAATGAAACAAAAATATAAGTTTGTTACTATGTGTAAATACGAGTATTTACATGTTAATTGATGAAATTGAGATCGACACATGCAAATTTCGTTAATTACGGACATAAAATCTTGAAAACTTTGAAATTACTCGTACCACAGATTAAAAATGTTTCCAATCGATTCGGTAATTGTGTTTCTGAAGATCAAACATCTATTTAATCTTGGATTCGACGTTTTTACCTTGTTTCATAAGTCATACACGATTATTAGCTCATAAAGACGTATCGTCGAAAAACGAAATTTGAAATCTCAATCAATTTCAATGCTTTTATATTCTATCGACGCACAATACATAATGAAACTTAAATATAAGTTTGTGACTATGTGTAAATGCGAGTTTATCATGAATATTGTCGAAAAATGGGAGCGACCCATGCGAATTTCGTTAATTGCGAAGATAAAATCGTGAAAACATTGAAATTACTCGTACCAAAGTTTGAAAAATGTTACCTATCGATTCGGACATTGTTTTTCTGAAGATCAAACATCTATTTAATCTTGGATTCGACGTTCTAACCTTGTTTCATAAGTCATATACGATTATTAGCTCATAAAGACGTATCGTCGAAAAACGAAATTTGAAATCTCAATCAATTTCAATGCTTTTATATTCTATCGACACAAAATACATAATGAAACTTAAATATAAGTTTGTGACTATGTGTAAATACGAGTTTATCATGAATATTGTCGAAAAATGAGAGCGACCCATGCGAATTTCGTTAATTGCGGAGATAAAATCGTGAAAACATTGAAATTACTCGTACCAAAGTTTGAAAAATGTTACCTATCGATTCGGACATTGTTTTTATGAAGATCAAACATCTATTTAATCTTGGATTCGACGTTTTAACCTTGTTTCATAAGTCATATACGATTATTAGCTCATAAAGATGTATCGTCGAAAAACGAAATATGAAATCTCAATCAATTTCAATGCTTTAATATTCTATCGACTCACAATACATAATGAAACAAAAATATAAGTTTGTTACTATGTGTAAATACGAGTATTTACATGTAAATTGTCGAAATTGAGATCGACACATGCAAATTTCGTTAATTACGGACATAAAATCTTGAAAACTTTGAAATTACTCGTACCACAGATTAAAAATGTTTCCAATCGATTCGGTAATTGTTTTTCTGAAGATCAAACATCTATTTAATCTTGGATTCGACGTTTTAACCTTGTTTCATAAGTCATACACGATTATTAGCTCATAAAGACGTATCGTCGAAATACGAAATTTGAAATCTCAATCAATTTCAATGATTTTATATTCTATCGACGCACAATACATAATGAAACTTAAATATAAGTTTGTGACTATGTGTAAATACGAGTTTATCATGAATATTGTCGAAAAATGGGAGCGACCCATGCGAATTTCGTTAATTGCGGAGATAAAATCGTGAAAACATTGAAATTACTCGTACCAAAGTTTGAAAAATGTTACCTATCGATTCGGACATTGTTTTTCTGAAGATCAAACATCTATTTAATCTTGGATTCGACGTTTTAACCTTGTTTCATAAGTGATATACGATTATTAGCTCATAAAGATGTATCGTCGAAAAACGAAATATGAAATCTCAATCAATTTCAATGCTTTAATATTCTATCGACACACAATACATAATGAAACAAAAATATAAGTTTGTTACTATGTGTAAATACGAGTATTTACATGTAAATTGTTGAAATTGAGATCGACACATGCAAATTTCGTTAATTACGGACATAAAATCTTGAAAACTTTGAAATTACTCGTACCACAGATTAAAAATGTTTCCAATCGATTCGGGAATTGTTTTTCTGAAGATCAAACATCTATTTAATCTTGGATTCGACGTTTTAACCTTGTTTCATAAGTCATACACGATTATTAGCTCATAAAGACGTATCGTCGAAAAACGAAATTTGAAATCTCAATCAATTTCAATGCTTTTATATTCTATCGACGCACAATACATAATGAAACTTAAATATAAGTTTGTGACTATGTGTAAATGCGAGTTTATCATGAATATTGTCGAAAAATGAGAGCGACCCATGCGAATTTCGTTAATTGCGGAGATAAAATCGTGAAAACATTGAAATTACTCGTACCAAAGTTTGAAAAATGTTACCTATCGATTCGGACATTGTTTTTCTGAAGATCAAACATCTATTTAATCTTGGATTCGACGTTCTAACCTTGTTTCATAAGTCATATACGATTATTAGCTCATAAAGACGTATCGTCGAAAAACGAAATTTGAAATCTCAATCAATTTCAATGCTTTTATATTCTATCGACACAAAATACATAATGAAACTTAAATATAAGTTTGTGACTATGTGTAAATACGAGTTTATCATGAATATTGTCGAAAAATGAGAGCGACCCATGCGAATTTCGTTAATTGCGGAGATAAAATCGTGAAAACATTGAAATTACTCGTACCAAAGTTTGAAAAATGTTACCTATCGATTCGGACATTGTTTTTATGAAGATCAAACATCTATTTAATCTTGGATTCGACGTTTTAACCTTGTTTCATAAGTCATATACGATTATTAGCTCATAAAGATGTATCGTCGAAAAACGAAATATGAAATCTCAATCAATTTCAATGCTTTAATATTCTATCGACTCACAATACATAATGAAACAAAAATATAAGTTTGTTACTATGTGTAAATACGAGTATTTACATGTAAATTGTCGAAATTGAGATCGACACATGCAAATTTCGTTAATTACGGACATAAAATCTTGAAAACTTTGAAATTACTCGTACCACAGATTAAAAATGTTTCCAATCGATTCGGTAATTGTTTTTCTGAAGATCAAACATCTATTTAATCTTGGATTCGACGTTTTAACCTTGTTTCATAAGTCATACACGATTATTAGCTCATAAAGACGTATCGTCGAAATACGAAATTTGAAATCTCAATCAATTTCAATGATTTTATATTCTATCGACGCACAATACATAATGAAACTTAAATATAAGTTTGTGACTATGTGTAAATACGAGTTTATCATGAATATTGTCGAAAAATGGGAGCGACCCATGCGAATTTCGTTAATTGCGGAGATAAAATCGTGAAAACATTGAAATTACTCGTACCAAAGTTTGAAAAATGTTACCTATCGATTCGGACATTGTTTTTCTGAAGATCAAACATCTATTTAATCTTGGATTCGACGTTTTAACCTTGTTTCATAAGTGATATACGATTATTAGCTCATAAAGATGTATCGTCGAAAAACGAAATATGAAATCTCAATCAATTTCAATGCTTTAATATTCTATCGACACACAATACATAATGAAACAAAAATATAAGTTTGTTACTATGTGTAAATACGAGTATTTACATGTAAATTGTTGAAATTGAGATCGACACATGCAAATTTCGTTAATTACGGACATAAAATCTTGAAAACTTTGAAATTACTCGTACCACAGATTAAAAATGTTTCCAATCGATTCGGTAATTGTGTTTCTGAAGATCAAACATCTATTTAATCTTGGATTCGACGTTTTAACCTTGTTTCATAAGTCATACACGATTATTAGCTCATAAAGACGTATCGTCGAAAAACGAAATTTGAAATCTCAATCAATTTCAATGCTTTTATATTCTATCGACGCACAATACATAATGAAACTTAAATATAAGTTTGTGACTATGTGTAAATGCGAGTTTATCATGAATATTGTCGAAAAATGGGAGCGACCCATGCGAATTTCGTTAATTGCGGATATAAAATCGTGAAAACATTGAAATTACTCGTACCAAAGTTTGAAAAATGTTACCTATCGATTCGGACATTGTTTTTCTGAAGATCAAACATCTATTTAATCTTGGATTCGACGTTCTAACCTTGTTTCATAAGTCATATACGATTATTAGCTCATAAAGACGTATCGTCGAAAAACGAAATTTGAAATCTCAATCAATTTCAATGCTTTTATATTCTATCGACACAAAATACATAATGAAACTTAAATATAAGTTTGTGACTATGTGTAAATACGAGTTTATCATGAATATTGTCGAAAAATGAGAGCGACCCATGCGAATTTCGTTAATTGCGGAGATAAAATCGTGAAAACATTGAAATTACTCGTACCAAAGTTTGAAAAATGTTACCTATCGATTCGGACATTGTTTTTATGAAGATCAAACATCTATTTAATCTTGGATTCGACGTTTTAACCTTGTTTCATAAGTGATATACGATTATTAGCTCATAAAGATGTATCGTCGAAAAACGAAATATGAAATCTCAATCAATTTCAATGCTTTAATATTCTATCGACTCACAATACATAATGAAACAAAAATATAAGTTTGTTACTATGTGTAAATACGAGTATTTACATGTAAATTGTCGAAATTGAGATCGACACATGCAAATTTCGTTAATTACGGACATAAAATCTTGAAAACTTTGAAATTACTCGTACCACAGATTAAAAATGTTTCCAATCGATTCGGACATTTGACTTCTGAAGATCAAACATCTATTTAATCTTGGATTCGACGTTTTAACCTTGTTTCATAAGTCATACACGATTATTAGCTCATAAAGACGTATCGTCGAAATACGAAATTTGAAATCTCAATCAATTTCAATGCTTTTATATTCTATCGACGCACAATACATAATGAAACTTAAATATAAGTTTGTGACTATGTGTAAATACGAGTTTATCATCAATATTGTCGAAAAATGAGAGCGACCCATGCGAATTTCGTTAATTGCGGATATAAAATCGTGAAAACATTGAAATTACTCGTACCAAAGTTTGAAAAATGTTACCTATCGATTCGGACATTGTTTTTCTGAAGATCAAACATCTATTTAATCTTGGATTCGACGTTTTAACCTTGTTTCATAAGTGATATACGATTATTAGCTCATAAAGACGTATCGTCGAAAAACGAAATATGAAATCTCAATCAATTTCAATGCTTTAATATTCTATCGACTCACAATACATAATGAAACAAAAATATAAGTTTGTCACTATGTGTAAATACGAGTATTTACATGTAAATTGTCGAAATTGAGATCGACACATGCAAATTTCGTTAATTACGGACATAAAATCTTGAAAACTTTGAAATTACTCGTACCACAGATTAAAAATGTTTCCAATCGATTCGGACATTTGACTTCTGAAGATCAAACATCTACTTAATCTTGGATTCGACGTTTTAACCTTGTTTCATAAGTCATACACGATTATTAGCTCATAAAGACGTATCGTCGAAATACGAAATTTGAAATCTCAATCAATTTCAATGCTTTTATATTCTATCGACGCACAATACATAATGAAACTTAAATATAAGTTTGTGACTATGTGTAAATACGAGTTTATCATCAATATTGTCGAAAAATGAGAGCGACCCATGCGAATTTCGTTAATTGCGGATATAAAATCGTGAAAACATTGAAATTACTCGTACCAAAGTTTGAAAAATGTTACCTATCGATTCGGACATTGTTTTTCTGAAGATCAAACATCTATTTAATCTTGGATTCGACGTTTTAACCTTGTTTCATAAGTGATATACGATTATTAGCTCATAAAGACGTATCGTCGAAAAACGAAATATGAAATCTCAATCAATTTCAATGCTTTAATATTCTATCGACTCACAATACATAATGAAACAAAAATATAAGTTTGTCACTATGTGTAAATACGAGTATTTACATGTAAATTGTCGAAATTGAGATCGACACATGCAAATTTCGTTAATTACGGACATAAAATCTTGAAAACTTTGAAATTACTCGTACCACAGATTAAAAATGTTTCCAATCGATTCGGTAATTGTGTTTCTGAAGATCAAACATCTATTTAATCTTGGATTCGACGTTTTAACCTTGTTTCATAAGTCATACACGATTATTAGCTCATAAAGACGTATCGTCGAAAAACGAAATTTGAAATCTCAATCAATTTCAATGCTTTTATATTCTATCGACGCACAATACATAATGAAACTTAAATATAAGTTTGTGACTATGTGTAAATGCGAGTTTATCATGAATATTGTCGAAAAATGGGAGCGACCCATGCGAATTTCGTTAATTGCGGAGATAAAATCGTGAAAACATTGAAATTACTCGTACCAAAGTTTGAAAAATGTTACCTATCGATTCGGACATTGTTTTTCTGAAGATCAAACATCTATTTAATCTTGGATTCGACGTTCTAACCTTGTTTCATAAGTCATATACGATTATTAGCTCATAAAGACGTATCGTCGAAAAACGAAATTTGAAATCTCAATCAATTTCAATGCTTTTATATTCTATCGACACAAAATACATAATGAAACTTAAATATAAGTTTGTGACTATGTGTAAATACGAGTTTATCATGAATATTGTCGAAAAATGAGAGCGACCCATGCGAATTTCGTTAATTGCGGAGATAAAATCGTGAAAACATTGAAATTACTCGTACCAAAGTTTGGAAAATGTTACCTATCGATTCGGACATTGTTTTTATGAAGATCAAACATCTATTTAATCTTGGATTCGACGTTTTAACCTTGTTTCATAAGTCATATACGATTATTAGCTCATAAAGATGTATCGTCGAAAAACGAAATATGAAATCTCAATCAATTTCAATGCTTTAATATTCTATCGTCTCACAATACATAATGAAACAAAAATATAAGTTTGTTACTATGTGTAAATACGAGTATTTACATGTAAATTGTCGAAATTGAGATCGACACATGCAAATTTCGTTAATTAC
Source organism: Vespa crabro (assembly GCF_910589235.1). Lineage (NCBI taxonomy): Eukaryota > Metazoa > Arthropoda > Insecta > Hymenoptera > Vespidae > Vespa > Vespa crabro. Next base: position 11,377,037 of record NC_060956.1, on the reverse strand, counting down.
GGACATAAAATCTTGAAAACTTTGAAATTACTCGTACCACAGATTAAAAATGTTTCCAATCGATTCGGACATTTGACTTCTGAAGATCAAACATCTATTTAATCTTGGATTCGACGTTTTAACCTTGTTTCATAAGTCATACACGATTATTAGCTCATAAAGACGTATCGTCGAAATACGAAATTTGAAATCTCAATCAATTTCAATGCTTTTATATTCTATCGACACACAATACATAATGAAACTTAAATATAAGATTGTGACTATGTGTAAATACGAGTTTATCATGAATATTGTCGAAAAATGGGAGCGACCCATGCGAATTTCGTTAATTGCGGAGATAAAATCGTGAAAACATTGAAATTACTCGTACAAAGTTTGAAAAATGTTACCTATCGATTCGGACATTGTTTTTCTGAAGATCAAACATCTATTTAATCTTGGATTCGACGTTTTAACCTTGTTTCATAAGTGATATACGATTATTAGCTCATAAAGATGTATCGTCGAAAAACGAAATATGAAATCTCAATCAATTTCAATGCTTTAATATTCTATCGACACACAATACATAATGAAACAAAAATATAAGTTTGTTACTATGTGTAAATACGAGTATTTACATGTAAGTTGTTGAAATTGAGATCGACACATGCAAATTTCGTTAATTACGGACATAAAATCTTGAAAACTTTGAAATTACTCGTACCACAGATTAAAAATGTTTCCAATCGATTCGGTAATTGTGTTTCTGAAGATCAAACATCTATTTAATCTTGGATTCGACGTTTTAACCTTGTTTCATAAGTCATACACGATTATTAGCTCATAAAGACGTATCGTCGAAAAACGAAATTTGAAATCTCAATCAATTTCAATGCTTTTATATTCTATCGACGCACAATACATAATGAAACTTAAATATAAGTTTGTGACTATGTGTAAATACGAGTTTATCATGAATATTGTCGAAAAATGGTAGCGACCCATGCGAATTTCGTTAATTGCGGAGATAAAATCGTGAAAACATTGAAATTACTCGTACCAAAGTTTGAAAAATGTTACCTATCGATTCGGACATTGTTTTTCTGAAGATCAAACATCTATTTAATCTTGGATTCGACGTTTTAACCTTGTTTCATAAGTGATATACGATTATTAGCTCGTAAAGATGTATCGTCGAAAAACGAAATATGAAATCTCAATCAATTTCAATGCTTTAATATTCTATCGACACACAATACATAATGAAACAATAATATAAGTTTGTGACTATGTGTAAATACGAGTTTATCATGTAAATTGTCGAAATTGAGATCGACACATGCAAATTTCGTTAATTACGGACATAAAATCTTGAAAACTTTGAAATTACTCGTACCACAGATTAAAAATGTTTCCAATCGATTCGGTAATTGTGTTTCTGAAGATCAAACATCTATTTAATCTTGGATTCGACGTTTTAACCTTGTTTCATAAGTGATATACGATTATTAGCTCATAAAGATGTATCGTCGAAAAACGAAATATGAAATCTCAATCAATTTCAATGCTTTAATATTCTATCGACACACAATACATAATGAAACAAAAATATAACTTTGTTACTATGTGTAAATACGACTATTTACATGTAAATTGTTGAAATTGAGATCGACACATGCAAATTTCGTTAATTACGGACATAAAATCTTGAAAACTTTGAAATTACTCGTACCACAGATTAAAAATGTTTCCAATCGATTCGGACATTTGACTTCTGAAGATCAAACATCTATTTAATCTTGGATTCGACGTTTCAACCTTGATTCATAAGTCATATACGATTATTACCACATAAAGACGTATCGTAGAAAAACGAAATTTGAAATCTCAATCAATTTCAATGCTTTAATATTCTATCGACTCACAATACATAATGAAACAAAAATATAAGTTTGTTACTATGTGTAAATACAAGTATTTACATGTAAATTGTCGAAATTGAGATCGACACATGCAAATTTCGTTAATTACGGACATAAAATCTTGAAAACTTTGAAATTACTCGTACCACAGATTAAAAATGTTTCCAATCGATTCGGTAATTGTGTTTCTGAAGATCAAACATCTATTTAATCTTGGATTCGACGTTTTAACCTTGTTTCATAAGTCATACACGTTTATTAGCTCATAAAGACGTATCGTCGAAAAACGAAATTTGAAATCTCAATCAATTTCAATGCTTTTATATTCTATCGACGCACAATACATAATGAAACTTAAATATAAGTTTGTGACTATGTGTAAATACGAGTTTATCATGAATATTGTCGAAAAATGAGAGCGACCCATGCGACTTTCTTTAATTGCGGAGATAAAATCGTGAAAACATTGAAATTACTCGTACCAAAGTTTGAAAAATGTTACCTATCGATTCGGACATTGTTTTTCTGAAGATCAAACATCTATTTAATCTTGGATTCGACGTTTTAACCTTGTTTCATAAGTGATATACGATTATTAGCTCATAAAGATGTATCGTCGAAAAACGAAATATGAAATCTCAATCAATTTCAATGCTTTAATATTCTATCGACTCACAATACATAATGAAACAAAAATATAAGTTTGTTACTATGTGTAAATACGAGTATTTACATGTAAATTTTCGAAATTGAGATCGACACATGCAAATTTCGTTAATTACGGACATAAAATCTTGAATACTTTGAAATTACTCGTACCACAGATTAAAAATGTTTCCAATCGATTCGGACATTTGACTTCTGAAGATCAAACATCTATTTAATCTTGGATTCGACGTTTCAACCTTGATTCATAAGTCATATACGATTATTACCACATAAAGACGTATCGTAGAAAAACGAAATTTGAAATCTCAATCAATTTCAATGCTTTAATATTCTATCGACTCACAATACATAATGAAACAAAAATATAAGTTTGTTACTATGTGTAAATACAAGTATTTACATGTAAATTGTCGAAATTGAGATCGACACATGCAAATTTCGTTAATTACGGACATAAAATCTTGAAAACTTTGAAATTACTCGTACCACAGATTAAAAATGTTTCCAATCGATTCGGTAATTGTGTTTCTGAAGATCAAACATCTATTTAATCTTGGATTCGACGTTTTAACCTTGTTTCATAAGTCATACACGTTTATTAGCTCATAAAGACGTATCGTCGAAAAACGAAATTTGAAATCTCAATCAATTTCAATGCTTTTATATTCTATCGACGCACAATACATAATGAAACTTAAATATAAGTTTGTGACTATGTGTAAATACGAGTTTATCATGAATATTGTCGAAAAATGAGAGCGACCCATGCGAATTTCTTTAATTGCGGAGATAAAATCGTGAAAACATTGAAATTACTCGTACCAAAGTTTGAAAAATGTTACCTATCGATTCGGACATTGTTTTTCTGAAGATCAAACATCTATTTAATCTTGGATTCGACGTTTTAACCTTGTTTCATAAGTGATATACGATTATTAGCTCATAAAGATGTATCGTCGAAAAACGAAATATGAAATCTCAATCAATTTCAATGCTTTAATATTCTATCGACTCACAATACATAATGAAACAAAAATATAAGTTTGTTACTATGTGTAAATACGAGTATTTACATGTAAATTGTCGAAATTGAGATCGACACATGCAAATTTCGTTAATTACGGACATAAAATCTTGAATACTTTGAAATTACACGTACCACAGATTAAAAATGTTTCCAATCGATTCGGACATTGCCCTTCTGAAGATCAAACATCTATTTAATCTTGGATTCGACGTTTTAACCTTGATTCATAAGTCATATACGATTATTACCTCATAAAGAGGTATCGTCGAATAACGAAATTTGAAATCTCAATCAATTTCAATGCTTTTATATTCTATCGACGCACAATACATAATGAAACATAAATATTAGTTTGTGACTATGTGTAAATACGAGTTTATCATTAATATTGTCGAAAAATGAGAGCGACACATGCGAATTTCGTTAATTGCGGAGATAAAATCGTGAAAACATTGAAATTACTCGTACCAAAGTTTGAAAAATGTTACCTATCGATTCGGACATTGTTTTTCTGAAGATTAAACATCTATTTAATCTTGGATTCGACGTTTTAACCTTGTTTCATAAGTGATATACGATTATTAGCTCATAAAGACGTATCGTCGAAAAACGAAATATGAAATCTCAATCAATTTCAATGCTTTAATATTCTATCGACTCACAATACATAATGAAACTTAAATATAAGTTTGTGACTATGTGTAAATACGAGTTTATCATGAATATTGTCGAAAAATGAGAGCGACCCATGCGAATTTCGTTAATTGCGGAGATAAAATCGTGAAAACTTTGAAATTACTCTTACCACAGATTAAAAATGTTTCCAATCGATTCGGACATTTGACTTCTGAAGATCAAACATCTATTTAATCTTGGATTCGACGTTTTAACCTTGATTCATAAGTGATATACGATTATTAGCTCATAAAGACGTATCGTCGAAAAACGAAATATGAAATCTCAATCAATTTCAATGCTTTTATATTCTATCGACGCACAATACATAATGAAACATAAATATTAGTTTGTGACTATGTGTAAATACGAGTTTATCATTAATATTGTCGAAAAATGAGAGCGACACATGCGAATTTCGTTAATTGCGGAGATAAAATCGTGAAAACATTGAAATTACTCGTACCAAAGTTTGAAAAATGTTACCTATCGATTCGGACATTGTTTTTCTGAAGATCAAACATCTATTTAATCTTGGATTCGACGTTTTAACCTTGTTTCATAAGTGATATACGATTATTAGCTCATAAAGACGTATCGTCGAAAAACGAAATATGAAATCTCAATCAATTTCAATGCTTTAATATTCTATCGACTCACAATACATAATGAAACTTAAATATAAGTTTGTGACTATGTGTAAATACGAGTTTATCATGAATATTGTCGAAAAATGAGAGCGACCCATGCGAATTTCGTTAATTGCGGAGATAAAATCGTGAAAACTTTGAAATTACTCTTACCACAGATTAAAAATGTTTCCAATCGATTCGGACATTTGACTTCTGAAGATCAAACATCTATTTAATCTTGGATTCGACGTTTTAACCTTGATTCATAAGTCATATACGATTATTACCTCATGAAGACGTATCGTCGAAAAACGAAATTTGAAATCTCAATCAATTTCAATGCTTTAATATTCTATCGACTCACAATACATAATGAAACAAAAATATAAGTTTGTTACTATGTGTAAATACAAGTATTTACATGTAAATTGTCGAAATTGAGATCGACACATGCAAATTTCGTTAATAACGGACATAAAATCTTGAAAACTTTGAAATTACTCGTACCACAGATTAAAAATGTTTCCAATCGATGCGGTAATTGTGTTTCTGAAGATCAAACATCTATTTAATCTTGGATTCGACGTTTTAACCTTGTTTCATAAGTCATACACGATTATTAGCACATAATGACGTATCGTCGAAAAACGAAATTTGAAATCTCAATCAATTTCAATGCTTTTATATTCTATCGACGCACAATACATTATGAAACATAAATATTAGTTTGTGACTATGTGTAAATACGAGTTTATCATTAATATTGTCGAAAAATGAGAGCGACACATGCGAATTTCGTTAATTGCGGAGATAAAATCGTGAAAACATTGAAATTACTCGTACCAAAGTTTGAAAAATGTTACCTATCGATTCGGACATTGTTTTTCTGAAGATCAAACATCTATTTAATCTTGGATTCGACGTTTTAACCTTGTTTCATAAGTGATATACGATTATTAGCTCATAAAGACGTATCGTCGAAAAACGAAATATGAAATCTCAATCAATTTCAATGCTTTAATATTCTATCGACTCACAATACATAATGAAACTTAAATATAAGTTTGTGACTATGTGTAAATACGAGTTTATCATGAATATTGTCGAAAAATGAGAGCGACCCATGCGAATTTCGTTAATTGCGGAGATAAAATCGTGAAAACTTTGAAATTACTCTTACCACAGATTAAAAATGTTTCCAATCGATTCGGACATTTGACTTCTGAAGATCAAACATCTATTTAATCTTGGATTCGACGTTTCAACCTTGATTCATAAGTCATATACGATTATTACCACATAAAGACGTATCGTAGAAAAACGAAATTTGAAATCTCAATCAATTTCAATGCTTTAATATTCTATCGACTCACAATACATAATGAAACAAAAATATAAGTTTGTTACTATGTGTAAATACAAGTATTTACATGTAAATTGTCGAAATTGAGATCGACACATGCAAATTTCGTTAATTACGGACATAAAATCTTGAAAACTTTGAAATTACTCGTACCACAGATTAAAAATGTTTCCAATCGATTCGGTAATTGTGTTTCTGAAGATCAAACATCTATTTAATCTTGGATTCGACGTATTAACCTTGTTTCATAAGTCATACACGTTTATTAGCTCATAAAGACGTATCGTCGAAAAACGAAATTTGAAATCTCAATCAATTTCAATGCTTTTATATTCTATCGACGCACAATACATAATGAAACTTAAATATAAGTTTGTGACTATGTGTAAATACGAGTTTATCATGAATATTGTCGAAAAATGAGAGCGACCCATGCGAATTTCTTTAATTGCGGAGATAAAATCGTGAAAACATTGAAATTACTCGTACCAAAGTTTGAAAAATGTTACCTATCGATTCGGACATTGTTTTTCTGAAGATCAAACATCTATTTAATCTTGGATTCGACGTTTTAACCTTGTTTCATAAGTGATATACGATTATTAGCTCATAAAGATGTATCGTCGAAAAACGAAATTTGAAATCTCAATCAATTTCAATGCTTTAATATTCTATCGACTCACAATACATAATGAAACAATAATATAAGTTTGTTACTATGAGTAAATACAAGTATTTACATGTAAATTGTCGAAATTGAGAACGACACATGCAAGTTTCGTTAATTACGGACATAAAATCTTGAAAACTTTGAAATTACTCGTACCACAGATTAAAAATGTTTCCAATCGATTCGGTAATTGTGTATCTGAAGATCAAACATCTATTTAATCTTGGATTCGACGTTTTAACCTTGTTTCATAAGTCATACACGATTATTAGCTCATAAAGACGTATCGTCGAAAAACGAAATTTGAAATCTCAATCAATTTCAATGCTTTTATATTCTATCGACGCACAATACATAATGAAACTTAAATATAAGTTTGTGACTATGTGTAAATACGAGTTTATCATGAATATTGTCGAAAAATGAGAGCGACCCATGCGAATTTCGTTAATTGCGGAGATAAAATCGTGAAAACATTGAAATTACTCGTACCAAAGTTTGAAAAATGTTACCTATCGATTCGGACATTGTTTTTCTGAAGATCAAACATCTATTTAATCTTGGATTCGACGTTTTAACCTTGTTTCATAAGTGATATACGATTATTAGCTCATAAAGACGTATCGTCGAAAAAGGAAATATGAAATCTCAATCAATTTCAATGCTTTAATATTCTATCGACTCACAATACATAATGAAACAAAAATATAAGTTTGTTACTATGTGTAAATACAAGTGTTTACATGTAAATTGTCGAAATTGAGATCGACACATGCAAATTTCGTTAATTACGGACATAAAATCTTGAAAACTTTGAAATTACTCGTACCACAGATTAAAAATGTTTCCAATCGATTCGGACATTGGACTTCTGAAGATCAAACATCTATTTAATCTTGTATTCGACGTTTTAACCTTGATTCATAAGTTATATACGATTATTAGCTCATAAAGACGTATCGTCGAAAAACGAAATTTGAAATCTCAATCAATTTCAATGCTTTTATATTCTATCGACGCACAATACATAATGAAACTTAAATATAAATTTGTGACTATGTGTAAATACGAGTTTATCATGAATATTGTCGAAAAATGAGAGCGACCCATGCGAATTTCGTTAATTGCGGAGATAAAATCGTGAAAACATTGAAATTACTCGTACCAAAGTTTGAAAAATGTTACCTATCGATTCGGACATTGTTTTTCTGAAGATCAAACATCTATTTAATCTTGGATTCGACGTTTTAACCTTGTTTCATAAGTGATATACGATTATTAGCTCATAAAGACGTATCGTCGAAAAACGAAATATGAAATCTCAATCAATTTCAATGCTTTAATATTCTATCGACTCACAATACATAATGAAACAAAAATATAAGTTTGTTACTATGTGTAAATACAAGTGTTTACATGTAAATTGTCGAAATTGAGATCGACACATGCAAATTTCGTTAATTACGGACATAAAATCTTGAAAACTTTGAAATTACTCGTACCACAGATTAAAAATGTTTCCAATCGATTCGTACATTGGACTTCTGAAGATCAAACATCTATTTAATCTTGGATTCGACGTTTTAACCTTGTTTCATAAGTCATATACGATTATTAGCTCATAAAGATGTATCGTCGAAAAACGAAATATGAAATCTCAATCAATTTCAATGCTTTAATATTCTATCGACTCACAATACATAATGAAACAAAAATATAAGTTTGTCACTATGTGTAAATACGAGTATTTACATGTAAATTGTCGAAATTGAGATCGACACATGCAAATTTCGTTAATTACGGACATAAAATCTTGAAAACTTTGAAATTACTCGTACCACAGATTAAAAATGTTTCCAATCGATTCGGTAATTGTGTTTCTGAAGATCAAACATCTATTTAATCTTGGATTCGACGTTTTAACCTTGTTTCATAAGTGATATACGATTATTAGCTCATAAAGATGTATCGTCGAAAAACGAAATATGAAATCTCAATCAATTTCAATGCTTTAATATTCTATCGACTCACAATACATAATGAAACAAAAATATAAGTTTGTTACTATGTGTAAATACAAGTATTTACATGTAAATTGTCGAAATTGAGATCGACACATGCAAATTTCGTTAATTACGGACATAAAATCTTGAAAACTTTGAAATTACTCGTACCACAGATTAAAAATGTTTCCAATCGATTCGGTAATCGTGTTTCTGAAGATCAAACATCTATTTAATCTTGGATTCGACGTTTTAACCTTGATTCATAATTCATATACAATTATTACCTCATAAAGACGTATCGTCGAAAAACGAAATTTGAAATCTCAATCAATTTCAATGCTTTAATATTCTATCGACTCACAATACATAATGAAACAAAAATATAAGTTTGTTACTATGAGTAAATACAAGTATTTACATGTAAATTGTCGAAATTGAGAACGACACATGCAAGTTTCGTTAATTACGGACATAAAATCTTGAAAACTTTGAAATTACTTGTACCACAGATTAAAAATGTTTCCAATCGATTCGGTAATTGTGTATCTGAAGATCAAACATCTATTTAATCTTGGATTCGACGTTTTAACCTTGTTTCATAAGTCATACACGATTATTAGCTCATAAAGACGTATCGTCGAAAAACGAAATTTGAAATCTCAATCAATTTCAATGCTTTTATATTCTATCGACGCACAATACATAATGAAACTTAAATATAAGTTTGTGACTATGTGTAAATACGAGTTTATCATGAATATTGTCGAAAAATGAGAGCGACCCATGCGAATTTCGTTAATTGCGGAGATAAAATCGTGAAAACATTGAAATTACTCGTACCAAAGTTTGAAAAATGTTACCTATCGATTCGGACATTGTTTTTCTGAAGATCAAACATCTATTTAATCTTGGATTCGACGTTTTAACCTTGTTTCATAAGTGATATACGATTATTAGCTCATAAAGACGTATCGTCGAAAAAGGAAATATGAAATCTCAATCAATTTCAATGCTTTAATATTCTATCGACTCACAATACATAATGAAACAAAAATATAAGTTTGTTACTATGTGTAAATACAAGTGTTTACATGTAAATTGTCGAAATTGAGATCGACACATGCAAATTTCGTTAATTACGGACATAAAATCTTGAAAACTTTGAAATTACTCGTACCACAGATTAAAAATGTTTCCAATCGATTCGGACATTGGACTTCTGAAGATCAAACATCTATTTAATCTTGGATTCGACGTTTTAACCTTGATTCATAAGTTATATACGACTATTAGCTCATAAAGACGTATCGTCGAAAAACGAAATTTGAAATCTCAATCAATTTCAATGCTTTTATATTCTATCGACGCACAATACATAATGAAACTTAAATATAAATTTGTGACTATGTGTCAATACGAGTTTATCATGAATATTGTCGAAAAATGAGAGCGACCCATGCGAATTTCGTTAATTGCGGAGATAAAATCGTGAAAACATTGAAATTACTCGTACCAAAGTTTGAAAAATGTTACCTATCGATTCGGACATTGTTTTTCTGAAGATCAAACATCTATTTAATCTTGGATTCGACGTTTTAACCTTGTTTCATAAGTGATATACGATTATTAGCTCATAAAGACGTATCGTCGAAAAACGAAATATGAAATCTCAATCAATTTCAATGCTTTAATATTCTATCGACTCACAATACATAATGAAACAAAAATATAAGTTTGTTACTATGTGTAAATACAAGTGTTTACATGTAAATTGTCGAAATTGAGATCGACACATGCAAATTTCGTTAATTACGGACATAAAATCTTGAAAACTTTGAAATTACTCGTACCACAGATTAAAAATGTTTCCAATCGATTCGGACATTGGACTTCTGAAGATCAAACATCTATTTAATCTTGGATTCGACGTTTTAACCTTGTTTCATAAGTCATATACGATTATTAGCTCATAAAGATGTATCGTCGAAAAACGAAATATGAAATCTCAATCAATTTCAATGCTTTAATATTCTATCGACTCACAATACATAATGAAACAAAAATATAAGTTTGTCACTATGTGTAAATACGAGTATTTACATGTAAATTGTCGAAATTGAGATCGACACATGCAAATTTCGTTAATTACGGACATAAAATCTTGAAAACTTTGAAATTACTCGTACCACAGATTAAAAATGTTTCCAATCGATTCGGTAATTGTGTTTCTGAAGATCAAACATCTATTTAATCTTGGATTCGACGTTTTAACCTTGTTTCATAAGTGATATACGATTATTAGCTCATAAAGATGTATCGTCGAAAAACGAAATATGAAATCTCAATCAATTTCAATGCTTTAATATTCTATCGACTCACAATACATAATGAAACAAAAATATAAGTTTGTTACTATGTGTAAATACGAGTATTTACATGTAAATTGTCGAAATTGAGATCGACACATGCAAATTTCGTTAATTACGGACATAAAATCTTGAAAACTTTGAAATTACTCTTACCACAGATTAAAAATGTTTCCAATCGATTCGGACATTTGACTTCTGAAGATCAAACATCTATTTAATCTTGGATTCGACGTTTTAACCTTGATTCATAATTCATATACAATTATTACCTCATAAAGACGTATCGTCGAAAAACGAAATTTGAAATCTCAATCAATTTCAATGCTTTAATATTCTATCGACTCACAATACATAATGAAACAAAAATATAAGTTTGTTACTATGAGTAAATACAAGTATTTACATGTAAATTGTCGAAATTGAGAACGACACATGCAAGTTTCGTTAATTACGGACATAAAATCTTGAAAACTTTGAAATTACTTGTACCACAGATTAAAAATGTTTCCAATCGATTCGGTAATTGTGTATCTGAAGATCAAACATCTATTTAATCTTGGATTCGACGTTTTAACCTTGTTTCATAAGTCATACACGATTATTAGCTCATAAAGACGTATCGTCGAAAAACGAAATTTGAAATCTCAATCAATTTCAATGCTTTTATATTCTATCGACGCACAATACATAATGAAACTTAAATATAAGTTTGTGACTATGTGTAAATACGAGTTTATCATGAATATTGTCGAAAAATGAGAGCGACCCATGCGAATTTCGTTAATTGCGGAGATAAAATCGTGAAAACATTGAAATTACTCGTACCAAAGTTTGAAAAATGTTACCTATCGATTCGGACATTGTTTTTCTGAAGATCAAACATCTATTTAATCTTGGATTCGACGTTTTAACCTTGTTTCATAAGTGATATACGATTATTAGCTCATAAAGACGTATCGTCGAAAAAGGAAATATGAAATCTCAATCAATTTCAATGCTTTAATATTCTATCGACTCACAATACATAATGAAACAAAAATATAAGTTTGTTACTATGTGTAAATACAAGTGTTTACATGTAAATTGTCGAAATTGAGATCGACACATGCAAATTTCGTTAATTACGGACATAAAATCTTGAAAACTTTGAAATTACTCGTACCACAGATTAAAAATGTTTCCAATCGATTCGGACATTGGACTTCTGAAGATCAAACATCTATTTAATCTTGGATTCGACGTTTTAACCTTGATTCATAAGTTATATACGATTATTAGCTCATAAAGACGTATCCTCGAAAAACGAAATTTGAAATCTCAATCAATTTCAATGCTTTTATATTCTATCGACGCACAATACATAATGAAACTTAAATATAAATTTGTGACTATGTGTAAATACGAGTTTATCATGAATATTGTCGAAAAATGAGAGCGACCCATGCGAATTTCGTTAATTGCGGAGATAAAATCGTGAAAACATTGAAATTACTCGTACCAAAGTTTGAAAAATGTTACCTATCGATTCGGACATTGTTTTTCTGTAGATCAAACATCTATTTAATCTTGGATTCGACGTTTTAACCTTGTTTCATAAGTGATATACGATTATTAGCTCATAAAGACGTATCGTCGAAAAACGAAATATGAAATCTCAATCAATTTCAATGCTTTAATATTCTATCGACTCACAATACATAATGAAACAAAAATATAAGTTTGTTACTATGTGTAAATACAAGTGTTTACATGTAAATTGTCGAAATTGAGATCGACACATGCAAATTTCGTTAATTACGGACATAAAATCTTGAAAACTTTGAAATTACTCGTACCACAGATTAAAAATGTTTCCAATCGATTCGGACATTGGACTTCTGAAGATCAAACATCTATTTAATCTTGGATTCGACGTTTTAACCTTGATTCATAAGTTATATACGATTATTACCTCATAAAGACGTATCGTCGAAAAACGAAATTTGAAATCTCAATCAATTTCAATGCTTTTATATTCTATCGACGCACAATACATAATGAAACATAAATATTTGTTTGTGACTATGTGTAAATACGAGTTTATCATTAATATTGTCGAAAAAGGAGAGCGACACATGCGAATTTCGTTAATTGCGGAGATAAAATCGTGAAAACATTGAAATTAATCGTACCAAAGTTTGAAAAATGTTACCTATCGATTCGGACATTGTTTTTCTGAAGATCAAACACCTATTTAATCTTGGATTCGACGTTTTAACCTTGTTTCATAAGTCATATACGATTATTAGCTCATAAAGATGTATCGTCGAAAAACGAAATATGAAATCTCAATCAATTTCAATGCTTTAATATTCTATCGACTCACAATACATAATGAAACAAAAATATAAGTTTGTCACTATGTGTAAATACGAGTATTTACATGTAAATTGTCGAAATTGAGATCGACACATGCAAATTTCGTTAATTACGGACATAAAATCTTGAAAACATTGAAATTACTCGTACCACAGATTAAAAATGTTTCCAATCGATTCGGTAATTGAGTTTCTGAAGATCAAACATCAATTTAATCTTGGATTCGACGTTTTAACCTTGTTTCATAAGTCATACACGATTATTAGCTCATAAAGACGTATCGTCGAAAAACGAAATTTGAAATCTCAATCAATTTCAATGCTTTTATATTCTATCGACGCACAATACATAATGAAACTTAAATATAAGTTTGTGACTATGTGTAAATACGAGTTTATCATGAATATTGTCGAAAAATGAGAGCGACCCATGCGAATTTCGTTAATTGCGGAGATAAAATCGTGAAAACATTGAAATTACTCGTACCAAAGTTTGAAAAATGTTACCTATCGATTCGGACATTGTTTCTATGAAGATCAAACATCTATTTAATCTTGGATTCGACGTTTTAACCTTGTTTCATAAGTGATATACGATTATTAGCTCATAAAGATGTATCGTCGAAAAACGAAATATGAAATCTCAATCAATTTCAATGCTTTAATATTCTATCGACTCACAATACATAATGAAACAAAAATATAAGTTTGTCACTATGTGTAAATACGAGTATTTACATGTAAATTGTCGAAATTGAGATCGACACATGCAAATTTCGTTAATTACGGACATAAAATCTTGAAAACTTTGAAATTACTCGTACCACAGATTAAAAATGTTTCCAATCGATTCGGTAATTGTGTTTCTGAAGATCAAACATCTATTTAATCTTGGATTCGACGTTTTAACCTTGTTTCATAAGTGATATACGATTATTAGCTCATAAAGATGTATCGTCGAAAAACGAAATATGAAATCTCAATCAATTTCAATGCTTTAATATTCTATCGACTCACAATACATAATGAAACAAAAATATAAGTTTGTTACTATGTGTAAATACGAGTATTTACATGTAAATTGTCGAAATTGAGATCGACACATGCAAATTTCGTTAATTACGGACATAAAATCTTGAAAACTTTGAAATTACTCGTACCACAGACTAAAAATGTTTCCAATCGATTCGGACATTTGACTTCTGAAGATCAAACATCTATTTAATCTTGGATTCGACGTTTTAACCTTCATTCATAAGTCATATACGATTATTACCTCATAAAGACGTATCGTCGAAAAACGAAATTTGAAATCTCAATCAATTTCAATGCTTTAATATTCTATCGACTCACAATACATAATGAAACAAAAATATAAGTTTGTTACTATGTGTAAATACAAGTATTTACATGTAAATTGTCGAAATTGATATCGACACATGCAAATTTCGTTAATTACGGACATAAAATCTTGAAAACTTTGAAATTACTCGTACCAAAGTTTGAAAAATGTTACCTATCGATTCGGACATTGTTTTTATGAAGATCAAACATCTATTAAATCTTGGATTCGACGTTTTAACCTTCATTCATAAGTCATATACGATTATTAGCTCATAAAGATGTATCGTCGAAAAACGAAATATGAAATCTCAATCAATTTCAATGCTTTAATATTCTATCGACTCACAATACATAATGAAACAAAAATATAAGTTTGTCACTATGTGTAGATACGAGTATTTACATGTAAATTGTCGAAATTGAGATCGACACATGCAAATTTCGTTAATTACGGACATAAAATCTTGAAAACTTTGAAATTACTCGTACCACAGATTAAAAATGTTTCCAATCGATTCGGTAATTGTGTTTCTGAAGATCAAACATCTATTTAATCTTGGATTCGACGTTTTAACCTTGTTTCATAAGTGATATACGATTATTAGCTCATAAAGATGTATCGTCGAAAAACGAAATATGAAATCTCAATCAATTTCAATGCTTTAATATTCTATCGACTCACAATACATAATGAAACAAAAATATAAGTTTGTTACTATGTGTAAATACGAGTATTTACATGTAAATTGTCGAAATTGAGATCGACACATGCAAATTTCGTTAATTACGGACATAAAATCTTGAAAACTTTGAAATTAATCGTACCACAGACTAAAAATGTTTCCAATCGATTCGGACATTTGACTTCTGAAGATCAAACATCTATTTAATCTTGGATTCGACGTTTTAACCTTGATTCATAAGTCATATACGATTATTACCTCATAAAGACGTATCGTCGAAAAACGAAATTTGAAATCTCAATCAATTTCAATGCTTTAATATTCTATCGACTCACAATACATAATGAAACAAAAATATAAGTTTGTTACTATGTGTAAATACAAGTATTTACATGTAAATTGTCGAAATTGAGATCGACACATGCAAATTTCGTTAATTACGGACATAAAATCTTGAAAACTTTGAAATTACTCGTACCACAGATTAAAAATGTTTCCAATCGATTCGGTAATCGTGTTTCTGAAGATCAAACATCTATTTAATCTTGTATTCGACGTTTTAACCTTGTTTCATAAGTCATACACGATTATTAGCTCATAAAAACGTATCGTCGAAAAACGAAATTTGAAATCTCAATCAATTTCAATGCTTTTATATTCTATCGACGCACAATACATAATGAAACTTAAATATAAGTTTGTGACTATGTGTAAATACGTGTTTATCATGAATATTGTCGAAAAATGAGAGCGACCCATGCGAATTTCGTTAATTGCGGAGATAAAATCGTGAAAACATTGAAATTACTCGTACCAAAGTTTGAAAAATGTTACCTATCGATTCAGACATTGTTTTTCTGAAGATCAAACATCTATTTAATCTTGGATTCGACGTTTTAACCTTGATTCATAAGTCATATACGATTATTACCTCATAAAGACGTATCGTCGAAAAACGAAATTTGAAATCTCAATCAATTTCAATGCTTTAATATTCTATCGACTCACAATACATAATGAAACAAAAATATAAGTTTGTTACAATGTGTAAATACAAGTATTTACATGTAAATTGTCGAAATTGAGATCGACACATGCAAATTTCGTTAATTACGGACATAAAATCTTGAAAACTTTGAAATTACTCGTACCACAGATTAAAAATGTTTCCAATCGATTCGGTAATTGTGTTTCTGAAGATCAAACATCTATTTAATCTTGGATTCGACGTTTTAACCTTGTTTCATAAGTCATACACGATTATTAGCTCATAAAGACGTATCGTCGAAAAACGAAATTTGAAATCTCAATCAATTTCAATGCTTTTATATTCTATCGACGCACAATACATAATGAAACTTAAATATAAGTTTGTGACTATGTGTAAGTACGAGTTTATCATGAATATTGTCGAAAAATGAGAGCGACCCATGCGAATTTCGTTAATTGCGGAGATAAAATCGTGAAAACATTGAAATTACTCGTACCAAAGTTTGAAAAATGTTACCTATCGATTCGGACATTGTTTTTCTGAAGATCAAACATCTATTTAATCTTGGATTTGACGTTTTAACCTTGTTTCATAAGTGATATACGATTATTAGCTCACAAAGACGTATCGTCGAAAATCGAAATATGAAATCTCAATCAATTTCAATGCTTTAATATTCTATCGACTCACAATACATAATGAAACAAAAATATAAGTTTGTTACTATGTGTAAATACAAGTGTTTACATGTAAATTGTCGAAATTTAGATCGACACATGAAAATTTCATGAATTACGGACATAAAATCTTGAAAACTTTGAAATTACTCGTACCACAGATTAAAAATGTTTCCAATCGATTCGGACATTGGACTTCTGAAGATCAAACATCTATTTAATCTTGGATTCGACGTTTAACCTTGATTCATAAGTCATATACGATTATTACCTCATAAAGACGTATCGTCGAAAAACGAAATTTGAAATCTCAATCAATTTCAATGCTTTAATATTCTATCGACTCACAGTACATAATGAAACAAAAATATAAGTTTGTTACTATGTGTAAATACAAGTATTTACATGTAAATTGTCGAAATTGAGATCGACACATGCAAATTTCGTTAATTACGGACATAAAATCTTGAAAACTTTGAAATTACTCGTACCACAGATTAAAAATGTTTCCAATCGATTTGGTAATTGTGTTTCTGAAGATCAAACATCTATTTAATCTTGGATTCGACGTTTTAACCTTGTTTCATAAGTCATACACGATTATTAGCTCATAAAGACGTATCGTCGAAAAACGAAATTTGAATTCTCAATCAATTTCATTGCTTTTATATTCTATCGACGCACAATGCATAATGAAACTTATATATAAGTTTGTGACTATGTGTAAATACGAGTTTATCATGAATATTGTCGAAAAATGAGAGCGACCCATGCGAATTTCGTTAATTGCGAAGATAAAATCGTGAAAACATTGAAATTAAACGTACCAAAGTTTGAAAAATGTTACCTATCGATTCGGACATTGTTTTTC